>NW_026652291.1:75085517-75299320 GCF_009828535.3 Hylobates moloch
GAGAATATATTTGTGTTACATATTAATATGCTAGAGAATATATTTGTTACATATTAATATGCTAGATAATATATTTGTGTTACGTATTAATATGCTAGATATTTGTTACATATTAATATACTAGATAATATATTTGTGTTATGTATTAATATACTAGATAATATATGTTATGTATTAATATACTAGATATTTATGTTACGTATTAATATACTAGATAATATATTTGTGTTACATATTAATATGCTAGGTAATATATTTATGTGACATATTAATATACTAGATAATATATTTATGTGACATATTAATATACTAGATTATTTATGTTACATTTTAATATACTAGATAATATATTTATGTGACATTAATATACTAGATAATATATTTATGTGACATAATATACTAGATAATATATTTGTTATGTATTAATATACTAGATAATATATTTATGTGACATATTACTATACTAGATAATATATTTATGTGACATATTACTATACTAGATAATATATTTGTTACATGTTAATATACTAGATAATATATTTGTGTTACATATTAATATACTAAATATATTTGTTACATATTAATATACTAGATATTTTTGTTACATATTAATATACTAGATAATATATTTGTTACATATTAATATACTGGATAATATATTTATGTTACATATTAATATACTAGATAATATATTTATGTTACATATTAATATACTAATATATTTGTGTTACATATTAATATACTAAATACTATATTTGTGTTACATATTAATATATTAGATAATTAATATATTTATGTTACATATTAATATACTATATATTTATATTACATATTAATATATAAATATACCTATATATTTAATCTTCAAATACTGTGAGGTAAAGATTATCTGCATTTGAATGAGAAGCCAAAGGAATTTAAAAAAGACAAGCAGCCAAGGCTGTAATTTATTTGGGCAAGCTTCAGAAGGAAAGTTGAGGAAGTCGCAGAAGAAAAGTTGTTGGAAGACAGCAGAGGTTGGTTTGTAAAGTTTAAGGACAGAAGCCATCTCCATAACATAAAAGTGAAAGGTGACGTAGCAAGTGCTGAAGTTGAAGCTGCAGCAAGTTAACCAGATCTAGCTAAAGTAATAGATGCAGTTAGCTACAATAAACAATGGATGTTCCATGTAAACTATACAGCATAACAGCATTCTATTAGAAGAAGATGCCATCTAGGATGTTCATAGCTAGAGAGGAGATGTCAATGCAAGCCTTCAAAGCTTCAAAGGACAGGGTGACTCTCTTCTTAGGGGCTAATGCAGCTAATGACTTCAAGTTTAAGTGAGCCAAGGCTTATTTACCATTCTGCTGACCTTAGGACCCTTAACAATTATGCTAAATCTACTCTGCTGTGCTCTACCAGTAGAATGACAAAGCCTGGATGACAGCACATATGTTAAGAGCATGCTTAACTGATTATTTTAAGTCCGTTGTTGAGATCTGCTTCTCAGAAAAAAAAAAAATTCCTTTCAAAATATTACTGCTCATTGAGAATGCACCTTGTCCCCCAGGATCTCTGATGGAGATGTACAAGGAAATCTCTCTTGTTTTTATGCCTCCTAACACAATATCCATTCTGCAACCCATGGATTCAAGGAGTAATTTTGACTTTCAAGTTTTATTATTTAAGAAATACATTTTGTAAGGCTATGGCTGCCATAAATAGTAGTTCCTCTGATAGATATAGGAAAAGTAAATTGAAAACCTTCAGGAAAGGATTAATCATTCTAAATGCCATTGAGAATGTTCATGATTTATGGGAGGAGATCAAAATGTCAACATTAATAGAAGTTTGGAAGAAGTTGGTTTCAGCCCTAATGGATGACATGAAGGCATTCACGACTTCAATGGAGAAAGTAACTGCAGAGGAGTGGTGGGAATAGCAAGAGGACCAGAATTAGAAGTGGAGCCTGAATATGTGTGAGAATTGCTTCAATCTCATGATAAAACTTGAATGAATGAAGAGTTGCTTTCTTGCTATGAGCAAAGAAAGTAGTTTCTTGAGATGGAATCTATTCCTGGTGAAGATGCTGTGAATATTGTTGAAATGACAACCAAGGATTTAGAATATTCCATCAAATTAGCTGATAAAGCAGAAACAGGGTTTCAGAAGATTGATTCCAAATTTGAAAGAAGTTCTACTGTGGGTAAAATACTATCAAACAGTGTCACGTGCAACAGAGAAACATTTCCTGAAAGGTTAAGTCAATTTATGTGTCAAATTTTATTGATGCCTTATGATGATAAATTGCCACAGCCATCCCAATATTCAGCAACAACCACTACCCTGATCAGTGAGCAGCCATCAACATCAAGACAAGACCCTCTGGGCAACCCTTCCAGGTTCCAGACAAGACCCTCTGGGCAACTCTTCCAGGTTCCCATCCACTGCATGGAAGCTTTACTTTCACTTTCACTTCACTTTCGCTTTCACTTTAATAAATCTTGCAGCTGTACACTTTTCGGGTCTGTGCATTTCTCTACTTACTTGAGCTGTAACACTTGCCACTGTGGCCCACGGCTTCATTCCTTGAAGCCTGTGAAACCACGAACCTCTTGATCGAGAAAAACCTTTGATGGAAGAAGACTTCTCATCATCTCCTTTCTGGGAGCCCATCTGGGATTTCTCCAAAGTGGTGAGTAACATTGGACCCCTTTCACTTGCTATTCTGTTCTATCTTCTCACTAGAAATTGGAAGAAAACACTGGGCACCTGTCGGCCATTTAAAAGCGACAAGTGTGGCCGCCGGATTTAAGACGGGTGTGAGGCTTTCTGGGAAAGGGCTTTCTAACAAACAACCCTCGGCCCTCTGGGCTGGGAGCATTGGTTTGCCTGGAACTAGTTCCACCTTTCTCTACCTTTCCTGGGAAAAGCCGAGGGCTGGCTAGAGGTGGAAAACTGTTGTCCCGAACTCCCAGCACTGACCCTGTCGAGACCATGGCACAGCAAGAAACTTCTATTTCGCAGCTGCCCATGTGTGCATTCCCTGCCTATTCTGACCCGTGCCTCCTGGGTCCTAACATCCTCAGAGAAGACTCTCTTGAGGCCCTATCTTCTAGGATCTTTCCTCTGAGTCTAAGAATATTTTGGCTAGGAGCCTAAGTCGAGTGGGGTGACAATCCAAAGACCCTTGCCCATGGTGCCCCCAGGCTTATTCTTATGCAAATTGGTATCAATATACTTATAAGGGACCTGTCCCTCATAACCTGTACCCTAGGTACTATGTGGGACATCAAAAGGCATGTCAGTGGCTCATAGAAGGCCTAGGACCTTTTTCCTTTTGTTGCCGTAAACTTACTCCAGATTGTAGAGGCTACATTAATTACCACCTTTCCTGTCTGGGATCAGTGATTAGAACTGTAGAACTTCTCCACTCGAAGCAGTCAGACTTGTGTGCTGAAAACAATATAATAGACAATAGCTCCCCCGATTCAAGTCCAAAGGTCAATGAATATTCTCAGGAGGGCAAATAGGGGACAGAAAATTGGGGTATGAAAAGCACTGTTACAACTATGGTCCTCCAATTTGCCGCTGCCTACCCTAAAACCGTTGTGCTTCAATGCCATTTTCAAGGAATTTATCTTCCTGGGACAGCTCTTAGCCCAGAAATATGCCAACTGGTGCCTGGTCTCTGAACTCAAAATACACCCTGAACTTAAGACCTACTCACAGATGCAAAGACAACAGTGGGCACACTGGTAAGGAGTCACTAAAATCCAGCAGCCCCGGCCCCCTTTTTTTGTAGCTAAAATAGGGCGGGAAACTAGTGCGGGCAAAACTGCTATGTTGGCAAGCTCAAGTAAATCCAATAAGCAGGGTTCCATGGGTGATTGTGCACCCTGGAAAGAAAATGACACTAGAACCATAGGGGATGTCCTAGGGCTAGTGCTTACTAGGGGATGACTAGGAGTGCAGGCACTCCTATGTTCTCCTTTCAGATGGGTGACATTCCCTCAAAAGTGAAGCCACCCCTGAGGTGTATTCTGAATAATTCGGACTAATTTGACCCTCAAACACTGAAAAAGAAGCGACTTACATTTTTCTGCAGCACTGCTTGGCCACAATATCCTCTTCCTGGAGGGGAGACATGGCCACCCGAAGGAAGTATAAACTATAATACCATCCTACAGCTAGATCTCTTTTGTAAACGAGAGGGCAAATGGAATGAAATGCCATATGTACAGGTTTTTTTTCTCACTAAGGGATAACCCACGATTATGTGAAAATTGTAATTTACATTCAACCGGGGGTCCTCAAAGTCTACTTCCATACCCAGGTCTCCCCACGGTTCCCATTCCCACTAGTAAGGACTCTCCTTTGGCCCTAACAGCCCAAAAGGAACCAGACAAAAAGATAGTCAAGGAACCAAAAGGCGCCAATGGCCCTCAATTCTGACCCCTCTAAGCCGTGGGAGGAGAGGGAGACTTTGGTCCGGCGCAAGTACATGTCCCCTTTTCCCTCTCAGTCTGAGAGCAAAATTTGGAAACTCTATTGAATTTGGCAACTTCGGTGTTTTATAATAGGGATCAGGAGAAGCAGGCTGAATGAGATAGACGAGACAAGAAAAAGGCCACCGCCTTAATCAAGGCCCTCAGGCAGACGAACTTCAGTGACTCTGAAAGAAAGAAGGGCTGGGCAGGCAACTCACCTAACAGGACTTGCTATCAGTGCGGCTCACAGGGGCACTTCAAAAAGGACTGCCCAAACAACAATAAGTTGCCCCCTCATCCGTGTCCCTTGTGCCAGGGGGATCACTGGAAGGCACATTGCCCCCAAGGGTGAAGGAAGGTCCTCTGAGCCAGAGGCCACTAACCAGATGGTCCAACAACAGGACTGAGGGTGCCTGGGGCAGGTGCCAGCCCATGCCGTCACCCTCACAGAGCCTCGGGTAAGCTTAACCATTGAGGGTCAGGAAACTAACTAACTTCCTCCTGGACACTGGTGTGGCCTTCTCAGTTTTATTCTTCTGTCCTGGACAACTATCCTCCAGGTCTGTCACTATCAAAGGGGTCCTAGGACAGCCAGTCACTAGGTATTTCTCCCACCGCCTAAGTTGTGACGAAGGAACCTTATTTTTCTCACATGCCTTTCTTATTATGCCTGAGAGCCCTACTCCTTTACTAGGGAGGGACATATTAGCTAAAGCAGGGGCCATTATATACTTAAATATAGGAGAAGGAATACCTGTTTGCTGCCCTCTGCTCGAGGAGGGAGTTAATCCTGAAGTCTGGGCAGAGGAAGGACAATACGGACAAGCAAAAAATGCTTGTCCAGTTCAAGTTAAAGGAAAGGATCCTACCTCCTTTCCTTATCAAAGGCAGTACCCCCTCAGACCAGAAGCCCAACAAGGGTTACAAAAGATCGTCAAAGACCTAAAAGCACAGGGATTAGTCACTCACTCCCGCTTGCTAAATTTATTTAATGTCACCCTTACCGAAATTCACAAGGCCTCCAGCCAAAATCCAACTGACTGTTGGATGTGCCTCCCCTTATGCTTTAAACCATATGTCCCAGTTCCTGTTCCCAAAAATTGGAATGTCACTGAACTGAGAACAAACACCACAGGCTTGGTGGGCCCTTTAGTCTCAAATCTAGAAATAGCACATACATCAAATCTCCCCTATGTAAAGTTTAGCACAACCATTGACGCAGCCGCCTTCCAGTGCAAAACATGGATTACCCTACCTCCATGACCCTCTTGCTTACCATCAGGAATCTTTTTTGTTTGTATTTCCTCAGCTTACCGCTGCTTAAACAGTTCCTCCAAAAGTCTATGCTTTCTCTCCTTTTTGGAGCCCCCTATGACTATCTATACTGATCAGGAGTTACAGAATTTTCTTCTAGCCAAACCCCGTTACAAAGGGGCACAAGTCCTGCCATTCATTATTGGGGCTGGGATACTAGGAGGACTAGGAACCAGCATTCGAGGCATTACCACCTCCCCCCAGTTCTATTACAAATTATCACAAAAGTTAAATGATGACATGGAATGAGACGCAGATTCGCTGGTCACCTTATAAAGCCAGCTTAACTATTTAGCAGCAGTAGCTCTTCAAAATCAGAGAGCCTTAGATTTATTAACAAACAGCCGAAAGAGGTGGAACCTGTCTTTTTCTAGGAGAAAAGTGCTGCTATTTCGTTAATCAATCTGAAATTGTCACTGAGAAGGTTAAGGAGCTTTGAGACCAGATACAGCGCTGGGCACAAGAGCTCCAAGACACAGGGTCTTGGAATATTGTCAACCAATTGATGCCCTGGCTTCTCCCCTTCTTGGGACCCTTGGTGGCTATTGTGATGTTGCTTATCTTTGGACCCTGCATTTTAAACCTCCTTGTAAAATTTGTCTTTTCCAGAATAGAATCCATAAAACTGCAAATGGTTCTACAAATGGAGCCCCAAATAACCACCACTAGCACCTACTATCAAGGACCCCTAGACCGACTCGCAAACCTGTTCTCGCACCACAACACCGAAGACTCCCCTACCAAGGAAACCTCACCTACACAGCCCCTTCTACGCCCCAGTTCAGCAGGAAATAGCTAGAATGATCTTCGCCCAACTTCCCAACAGCACTTGGCCTTTCCTTTTGAGTGGCGGGCTGAGGGACTAAGTGGCTAGGTTGGCTGGACTTCCTGGGTCAATGGGGACTTCCCTAAGGGGACTTTCCCCTAAGCCAAAATGCAAGCTAAGGGATTGAAACTTCCGCCAATCAAAGGGGACTTTCCCCTAAGCCAAAATAAGGCATAGCTGCAAGCTAAGGGATTGAAACTTCAACCAATCAAAGGGGACTTTCCCCTAAGCCAAAATAAGGCATAGCTGCAAGCTAAGGGATTGAAACTCCAACCAATCAAAGGAGACTTTCCTCTAAGTCAAAATGTGTCACAGCTGCAAACTAAGGGATTGAAACTCCAACCAATCATATAGGGAGTTTAAGCTCTAGCTGCAGCCTAATGTTTTTAACCAATCAGGCCTGCCAACCCACAAGCAGATAGAAAATAAGCTAATCCTATAGGACAGAAAAAGGAAAAGGGGAAGAGTCATAAGGGGATATAAGCACAAGCATAAGACACCCAAGCCAGAAATGGCAACCCTTCTGGGTACCCTTCCACCACGTGGAAGCTTTCCTTTCGCTTTCGCTTTCACTTTCACTTTAATAAATCTTGCCCCCCACCCACCAACACACACACACACAAAGACCCTCCATCAAGAAAAAGATTACAACTCACTGAATACTCAGATGATTGTTAGCATTATTTAGCAATAAAGTGTTTTAAGTTGTGTACATTTTTTGAAACATAATGCTATTGCACACTTAATAGAGATAACTTTTTTATATGTATTGGGAAACCAAAATAAAATTGTGTGACTTGTTTTATTGTGATATGTGCTGTAGTGTGTCAGTCTACAATCAAACCCACAATATCTCAATATCTGTATTTTTCTTCCTAAGATCTGATATTCTGATAACCTTTGGGTTTGTGTTGGTTATTTTGTTGTTATTGTTGTTATGTGTCCAGACCATAAGTGAAAATATATTGTGTAAAGGTACATTATATCCTCAAATTTACAATTGTTTTAGGTGTTTTTTTTAAAGATTTTATCCTTTAATATACATATAACCTTAATTATTAACATTTTAAAATGCAAGACTACTTCTAGAAGTTTCTTATAGCACTTTAAATAGTTTTCTGTTGATTAACATAGAGGCCATTAGTTGAGCTCTCTATGGTGGAAATGTTGCTAACAAACATTGCATATTGGCAGCAGAACGACCACAATTCTTGAATATCTTACCACTGCCCACAATTTGGCACTTGGAGTTGAGTAAAGTAAATTACTTTTTTTACAGTTCATGATATTTTAAAATCATTTTCAATGCCTGGGATTTCAAAATTCATATAAAACTAAAGCATATGTCCTTTTAAAATCCTAGCACTCTGTCATTTAATTGACTTGGCTTGTGCTTTTTTTTAAGCAAATAATAACAATGACTACAATGATTTGAAAGTTCTCTCTAGTATATCACATTCTTTTCTAACATTTAATGGACACGACTGTCTGCATATTTTAGGACCTGGTATAATCTTGTAACTAACTTCACTTTTTTTTGCTTGTATAATTAAAGTGTGGAGCTGGTACACAATTTAATAGTGTTCCTTTTTTCTCCTCAGAAATAACAAATTGGGTGACTAAACTTTTTAGCATAGTGTAAATTTGGTCTATAAAATACACCTACAAACCAAATTTTTATGATACTGTATACAAGACGATATGTGTTTTTGATGTAATCTAGATACCATAGCTGACTTGACGACGACATTACAGTTAGCTGTCCCAGGCTCAAAATCATGAGGGAGTCTTCAGGAACATGCCTGATAGAAAACAGCCCTTAAACATCCAAACTCTAAGAAAGAGAAGTTCACAGTAAGTTAGCAGTAAACAGTCACATTCTCTAAGTCAGCCAAATACAAGAAGCATGAGCATAGAGCCTATGTCCAAACTGTTTTAGCTAATCATAAGAAGATTTAGTGTAGTGCTTTGAGCCTGGTAAACACTAAAATCATGATACGATAAAGTTCTTTCCTTCCATCATTTAACAAAATTCAATCCATCAAATGTATAGTGAATGTCCACTATGTGTCAGGCTTATGCCAGGCATGAAGATGATAAGATGAATGTCACAGATTCTGCCATCAAAGAGCTCACAATTTACGGAAACAGACAGGCACATAAATAAATGAACTACAAATATGTGGCATGTAGTCTAAAAGAAGGAGGTAAAAAGTGTAATAGTTACCTAGCTAAGATGATAGCAATGGATTTTTATCATCGACACTACTATCATCACAATCCATGCTCTATATTTAGAAATGAAGATCGAAATATTACAAAATTAGAATGTAATTTTTTAGTTTTTCCAATGCTTATAAAGGTCTACATGCATGTCCAAATACACCAGTGTGCGTATTACTTTGTATGTCATTGAACACTCTCTCATGCACCTCTTGACTAAGTAATGCTATTTGTGGGGGTTATGGCTATGACAACTACAAGTTAAATGACTAGGGAACCACTTAATATTCTAATTTCATAATGTCAAATGTCACTCTACCTCATGCACCATATCACGGAATACTTATCGTGACAAATTGAGAAATGATGACTACTCTTCATTATAGGTTTTACTTATGAGAACGGTACAAGAAATATTCACGTATATCTCCAGATATTACATTTCTACCAACTGAAGGTTTAAAAGTGCAAGTAATTAGCCTGGAGCAAGTTTGATTCCATTTTGACTAATAATTTTTCAGAGCTGTTTTGGATTTTTCATTATTTCACTCTTCTTTCAAGTTTACCATCTACCTTCCAACAGCAATGTGCTGCTGCACCTCCAAGTGATGAAATTTCATCGAGGATACGTTCAGAGCCTGTCATTATCACTCAGGATTAGCTTGGAAGCTTTTACAATACGGTGAAAAAATGTTCCTTCCCTCTCCCTGTCACCCTCCATTATCATAATTCTAACCACTGTAGAAAACTAAATTTCTCACTTTGATCAGGGAGGAGAAAACTTGGGGCTAGAGGCAGATTAAGAGTCCCATAAGCAGATTTAGAGCATCATAAGTGGGTGGTAAGGTAGTTGGCATTTATCAAACAGTAAGTAGACACCAGGCACTGTGTGGTCAGGTATGTATATATTAATAGAATGCATCACTAAAAAAATCTTGTGAGGTTAGAATTTTTGTCTATATTTTAGTAGAAGATGCAAATTGAATCTTAGAAAGTCACTGAGCTATTAAATGGCAATATGGGATTCAAATCCAGTGGAAGCCTGAATGAATAGCAAGTGCAAAATTGAGGGACATGGGGTAAAACATCATCAGAGATTTGGCTGAAAATCTTGGCAAGTACAATGATAAACTAAGAAACTGAATTCAAGTAGGTAGAAGTTGGGGAGGGAAGGCATACAGTTCCCACAGTCTTCTATCTAGCTCTCTGACTCTTCTTTAAAATTGGATTCATGAGGTTGGTAAGTTGAAGTAGTCAGGGATAACAAGGGAACAATGATGGTTCAGTGTTCTAATGGGTTGGGAATTGGGGATTATGCTTACACAATGTGGAATTAGGAAGACATTTATTAGCTTGAAAAAGGAGCATCTGTTCATTGAAAACTATTCTGAAAACACTTATTGCTGGCTGTGGCTGGTGTCAATGCCGCAGTGGGTAACAAAAGCGGGCATTTCAAATATGTAAGGAATGATCATGCACACCAAGATCTCACCGAAATGGGGTGGCCTTGATACATTGGATTGGGAACAAAAGGTTGGGTTCTTTATTAACAAGTTGCATCACAGACTTTCTAGTGGCCTTAGGCAAATCATTCAAACCCCAAAGTACAGTTAATAATATATCACTTAATGATGGAGGGCTCCATTCTGAGAACTGTGTTGTTAAGAATTTCATTGCTGGGTGAACATCATAGAGTTCACGTACACAAACATAGATGATAGCACCTACTACAAACGCAGGCTATATGGAACAGCCTATTGCTTCTAGGGGCTATCCTGAATACTGTTGGCAACTGTAACATAATGATAAGTATTTGTGTATATAAACATATTTCCACACAGAAAAAGTAACATGTTGCATCATGATATTATGACAGCAATAACATCACTATGCCATAGGAATTTTTAGCTCCACTATAATGTCATGGGACCACTATCGTATATGCAGTATGCTGTTGACCAAAATGTCATTATGTAGCACATGAGTGTGCCGTGTCCTTATCTGTACAATAGAATAATTATTCCTACCACTAATACCTCATTGAGAAGTTGATTTTTCAAAAAAATTAATTGTTTTAGGGGATATTAGTATGAAAGAAAGCTTTCATTTGTAAGCCTTTTGTAGGGTCAATAACTAGTTGAAAGTATATTCCAATGGCTAATGTTTGTAACAATTTGGCTAGTCTGTGGTGATTGGCTGGTCAAACATGAATCTAGCTGATACTGTAAAAGAAATTTTAAAGAAGTTATTAACATTTACAGTAAGTTGCTTTAAGTAAAGCAAATGCCTTTTCCTAATGTGCATGGGCCTCATCCAATCAGCTGAAAGCCTTAAGAGCAAAGACCGAAGTTTTCTGAAGAAGAAAGAATTCTGCTTCTAGGCAGCCTGAGTTTCCTGCCTTTGGATTCAAGACTGCAACATCAACTTTTGCTTCAATTTCCACCCTGTAGCTGTGTGGATTTCAGACTTCCCAGAATTCACAAACTTGTGACCCAATTCCTTAAAGTAAATCTCTAGATAGAATGATAGACAGATAGATATAGATAGACGATAGATAGCTATACATAGATAGATAGATAGATGATAGATTGACAGATAGATAGAGATCTAAAGATCTCCTGTTCATATTATCTCTTTTGAGTTCTTTGCAGAATGGTATTTTTAACCCCCAGTGCTCTAAAACTGTTAATATCCTTCCCCTGTGATTTTAAGAGTTTTACTTACGACATTTGTTTATTTCAGTGATTGGCAATTGTTAGCATTATACCTCATTCAAAAGAAAGTAACTAAGAATATGTAGATCAAAATGGAACATCAATATTTATCACCTATGAATTAATCAAAATTGAAATTCACAAAAACTTATTAAAATATTGAATACTTTATCAATTAGATAGGGGAAAGATTGAAAATTTAGTAGTGTGTTAGAAGATAATATGCAAATGAATAAACTTCTTTTTGGCAAGTAAAATATTCCATAACATTTTAAAATAAAAAGCAATGTTCATTTTTTATTGAATAATGCCTCATATCTAACTGAAGATTTAAATTACTGACGTCTCAAATGCACCAGCAAGCCTTTTCTTCACTCAAATATTTACATCAACTTGATCAACTTTACTTTCAGCTCCGTTCTTCTTTGATTTGGCATATGAAAGGAAAACATCATTTTATTTGAGTTAAATAAGAACTGATTTCTTTTTCTTCAATTCTCTAGAATTGAAAAGCTATGAAATGAGGTTTATTTGGGCTTAAGTTCTGCATTCATTCATTCACTTCAAAGTTAATATTAAGCATCAACTACATAGATTGAATCAGAGGATTTTTAACACCAAGGATGGGATGAAAGTTTCTAAGCCTTGGTCACTGCTACATGTGCTATCACCCCCACGAGGAGACAAAGCACACATACACTCTGATAATGAGGGAAGCTACATTTAACTAAATGCCATGATAAGTGCTACAGTAACTCAGAGAAAACAATTAATGTGTGATTGATGTGAGAAAGAGAAAAGTAACCTCTCACACCCAGGAGCTGGCCTGGCAGGATCACTCAGGAGTTGGTGGTGGGACTTGCTATCTTGGCCTTCACAGCCAGATGATGGGGTTCTTCTGCTAAGCATAAACAATTTTATAGAACATTAACATCAGACAAGGCCACTTCAGGGCTGTGATACATCAAGACGAAAGCAAGACCATTCTGTAAGCATGTCTAAACACAGACAAAACGTGAACTCTGTCCAAGCTACAAAATGGCCATACATTCCCCTACCCAGCCACTGAGGGTGACTCTGTACTCCAGACTGGGTGACAGAGGGAGACTCCATCTCAATAAAAAAAAAAAAAACAGAAAACAAAACACAACAAAACAAAAACCTAACACAACAGCTGAAACTATAACACTCTCAGAAGAAAACATAGGTGAAGAGTTTATGACATTGGATTTGTCAATGCTTTCTTTCATATATCGAAAGTGTAACAACCAAAAAAATTGAACTTCATCAAAATAAACAAAAATTGTGCATCAAAGGACCACTATTAACAGTGAAAAGGCAATCCACAGAATGGAAGAAAATATTTGCAAATCATATGTGGGATAAGAGATGAATATTCAGAGTATATAAACAAGTACAACTCAACAATAACAAAATAATTAAATTAAAAGTGAACGTATGATTTGAATGGACGTTTCTCTAAAGAAGATGTACAGATGACCAATAAACATATGAAAAGATGTTTAACATCACTAATCATTAGAAATATGCAAATTATAACCACAATGAGATACTACTTTACACCCGTTAGGATGGTTATTATATTTAAAAAAACAAAAAACAGAAAATAACGTCTTGGTGAGGATGTGGAGAAATTGGAACCCATGTGTACTGTTGGTGGGAATGTAAAATGGTGTGGCTACACTGCAAAACATTATGGAAGTTTCTAAAATAATTAAACATAGAATTATTGTAAAGATCCAGCAATTCCACTTTTGGGTATGTATCCAAAATAACTGAAAGCAGGAACTTGAGCAGATATTTGTATACTCACGATCATAGTAACATTACTCACAATATCCAAAATGTAGAAACAATCTAATTGTCTATTAACACATGAATGGATAAACAAAATGTGATATATATATTATATATTTTTAATATATAATATATTTAATTGTGACTTTGTTTTTATGCAAATGAAATAAGTGAATTCATGAGCCACTAAAAAACATCTGTCTCATGTTGAAGATCTTATTCCAGAAAACACAGGACTTGCTATGCTACATAAAGGTTCAGTATATAAATATATATATACATATATCACATTAAAGTATCATTTGACCTTAAAAAGGAATACAATTTTTACATGTGCTGTAACATGGACAAACCTTGAAGCACTGCCTAATTAAAAGAAGCCAGACACAAAAGGACAGATACTGTATGATTCCACTGATATGAAGTAGCTAGACTAGCCAAATTCATACAGACAGAAAGTAGGATGGTGGTTGCCAGGGCCTAGAGGAGGGGAGAATGAAAGTTATTGTTTTAATGGATAGAAAGTTTCAGTTTGGGAAGATGAAAGAAGTTCTGGAGATGGATGGTGGTAATGGTTGTACAACATGATTTTACTCGTTGCCACTGAACTGTATGCATATTACATAAAATGATAAATTTTACGTATGTTTTACCACAATTAAACAAACAAGCAAACCATAAATAACCTAATACCTATTAAATTAGCCTAGTCAACAGACTAATGTAAAGATTCTGAATCCCACAGAATTCCTCAGAATAAAAAGTTTTCACAATAGCACGTGAAAAGGCAAGTCTTGTTCAGACTCTACTTCCTATCAGTGAAGAAGGATGTGTAATCACTGATAACAGCATTTTACAGGTTTGGCTTGACACACTAGAATTGTCAATTTACACACAAAAACCACATTCTACTGTATATACTGTAATGCTGCTGAAGAAAACAGAAATCAAGAGGAGATTATCATTTTCCTTTATATTTTAATTGCATACAATTTTCAGAGCTCTCACACATTCCCACAAGAAATGGCTTTTGAATTTATGGATTTATATCTATACTCTTCTTGCATGTTAAAGAAAACAGTCAAAACTGTTGCTGTCTGAGGAGTGAAAAATGATGGAAGCCACTGATAGAGGCAGGAGGCAGACAAATGCCTAAGCAGACAAGGAAGCGTCCCTGGAGAATCTTCGAGCCACCCCACAAGTGTTTACACCAGATTTTTTTTGTAGACAAAGGAACCTGCATGGGGTCTTGCCTGGGTAGGCCTGCAAGGGACTGGAGGCCCACGTGCACTGGAGGAATGGGGTGAAGCCACCAGGAATTAGTGCCTTATGCAGGGTAGGAGCCTGGCCTCTTTAGCTTGTGTGGGGTGGCCTGGTATTCAATTTGTGAGGTGGAAACCTGCATGCAGGACCCCTCTCTTTGCTGAGAGCTTTCCTTTCATTTACTAAATTCTGCCCTTCTCACCCTTCATTGTGTCTGCTTGCTTAATTTTTCCTGGTCATGAGACAAGAACCAGAATGTGGCTGAACTAAGGAGCAAAAGTTCCTGCTTTACCACCGGGAGAGTTCTTTTCAAGGAAAGGAAGCTGGTTCTTATTAAAGGGTAAGCTGTGCATACAACCCAGAATGCAGCTGGAAATCTTTGGGTTCTACTCATCTCCAACTATTAATACTGTGAACAAATGAGAATCTAAAAGTGCCAGTTTTTCAAGATGGATCTCAAGTGGCGAACTGAGGCTAAATTCTAAAGAGTCAAGTTGGCATTTGCTGAGTAGAGTTCACACATACGTTCTGAGTTCCACGAAAACCCACAGTTCTCTTTAGGGCTTTCAGAGCTTACCTGAACCAACTAATCAGAGCTTAGCTGTGTGAACCAATCACTACTCAGCTAAGTCAACCAACAGGAACTAAGCAATTTTGAATCCTTCGTATGCATAAATGGACCTGATTGGGAACCTGAGTAAGAACTTTTTTTTTTTTTTTTTTTTTTTTTGAGACGGAGTCTCGCTCTGTCGCCCAGGCTGGAGTGCAGTGGCATCATCTCGGCTCACTGCAAGCTCTGCCTCCCGGGTTCACGCCATTCTCCTGCCTCAGCCTCTCCGAGTAGCTGGGACTACAGGCGCCCGCCACCACGCCCGGCTAATTTTTTTTGTATTTTTAGTAGAGACGGGGTTTCACCGTGGTCTCGATCTCCTGACCTCGTGATCCGCCTGCCTCGGCCTCCCAAAGTGCTGGGATTACAAGCGTGAGCCACCGCGCCCGGCCCTGAATAAGAACTTTTGATGTGAAACCTAACCCTCCTTTTGTTCTCTGGAACACACCTTCATTTTGCCCTAAAGACAGTATCTCCCTGGTTTGCTCACTGTTCACTGGAATAAACTCTCTTTCCTCCAAATGTCTTTTCAGAGAAATTTTGTTCACAAAACCATGGTAGGTTCTTAGTGTCCAATTTACTTACCCATGAACTCAGAGGTGACTTAAGCAGAAGAGAATACTTGTGTAGTACATGTTAGAAAATTAAGTCTTAATAAAGCTTTGTGATGGTGTCCATTTCTGCAGATGTATAAAAGCAATTATAGAAAACAGTCTATTGGCATGAATGGCTTTTCTTAGCAACTCAGCATCAAACTGGATGGCAAAAACAAACTTTACCTGAAATGAGGGCAGGAACAAGCTTTTGCTAAGGAAAGGGATTGGGGACTCTATTTCACCAAACCACCAGGACTCTATAGGCCAATGCAAGTCATCCTCTTACCACCTGCAATATGTCTGATGCTACTTTCAGGAGAATTAATCACAGAAAAGGCAAATTAAATTACTTTTCTCAATTTTTGACTTTTATTTTAAATGCTGTATAATTTTACATGGGTGTATATTTATTTCGTTCTTCCTCTATGTTATTCCTAGTTACCTAGTAATTTTTTGATTAAGTTATGTGGGTAGGAAAGATACCCCCAAAAAAGCTATTTGCAATGTAGATAGTACCCGTGTGTGGCATTGTGGGGTAGAAGGGGAGACATTAGAGTTATACCAATCCATTATTAAAATTGTTTTGGGGAGGAGAGTTTTGCTTTTAAAAGCAATGATGAGTCCTGAAAACCCTCAGACCCTGAGGAAAAAATACTGTAACTTTGAGAGTATTCTTTATTTTTTGGAAAGAAATTTGCAACATAAATTACCATCTATCATTTAGAATAGTGGCTCTCATTTTTTCTTATTGTCATAGAATTTAGGAGGCTTAAAAAATACTGGGTATCCTAGGCCCAACCTAAATGTGAATCAGCATCTACAGGCCCCTGACGCTCGGTTTAAATAGTTTCCCTAATGATTGTGATGCACACCAAAGCACAAAACCACAGACTTAGGGTGTCTTTGACACTCTGAAACACAGGCAATTTGCACTGCTGTGCAATTGTTTTACTCTAAAGTTGGGTGGAATTTATCTGGTCCTAATTTCTTCTATTGACATCAGTTAGTGTTACCTATAGTGACCAAAGTTCATGAATACATAAAAATGCCAAGAGAGCTGTTGAAACTACATAAAAAAATTGCAAAGCATATTTGTAATTAGAAGTTGTGGACCACTCTGTAACTAAGTAATGAGAACAAAGAAACAGATATAACTATTTATCTGCAAGGGTACCAGAGAAATACACTACAGTATATGGTAGAGAACCTTCCACACAACTTCCATATGCAGATACCAGGGGCTCTTTGAGGAGCCCAAGTAAAGAGGGAACCTCTTTGTCAAGCATATTTTCTTTAAAGAGGGTGAAAATTTCTGGCAATAACTAAACTATTGACCTTCCTGAGATTAATTAGGCCTTTTGAGGTAACTGGAAAATATAGGATCTAAACTTTGTCATGTGCTATCCATCAGGAAGACGTAGCTTTTTCTTTAGACTACCAGCATTTCTACATGAGCACGTATGAAATTAATTCTGCTTCCAACTTTATTCTGTCTATTCCCTTAAGTCTTGTTTTTTTAAATAGTTACCAAGCTGACATGGTTATTTTTGGAACAACAGGCATCTTTACAATTATAGATTTATAATAGAGAGAGAAATAACAGGTTAGCACACAAAACTCAACTCCTGGAAAAAGAACTAAGGCAAGCTTATTTCTCATTTTCCATGTAATGTCTATGACAGAGTCTTAGTGTAAAGAAAACCCAGAAAGTTTTTTCAGGAACAAAATTATTTTGCTTTTCCCAATGTTAAAAATCTGAAGATCAAAGCTATTGCATTCCTTTATTCTTGCTTTTCTATTTATAAATATTTACAAAATGCCAAATTTGGGTTTTTGTTTTTCACAGGAGATTACTGCACAGTGCAAGGCTAAATTCAGTAATCCTAATGCTTCTGCAGCGGCAGTGTTAGTTTTACAGTGGTGAAGAAACCGCCCTCAACATTAGTCCCTTCTTTCTTGCTTCGGTTAGCGTTTCGATTCAGTCTTTAATGAGTCCAGGTCTGATACTGGCAGAGTCAGCACACGTTGCTTACTCCACCCAACAGAGCAGATTAGGACTATCAATCTCGTGGAATAAACTGCTCGCAAGCATCCTTTGTTTAGATATTTGCTCTGTTGTAACTACAGATGAGCAAGCATTCTGGTTCCTTTATGCTCTGGGCAAATCGCATGTGTCTTTGAGAGGCATTGTCACTCTGAATTAACATTCACTTCCTAGGAAGGCTTTTTTTTCCCCCAGATTTTAATAAATTCCTCAACTCATTATTAGAGAAATTAATTAATATGGTGAAGTCCGATGGAAAGTGTGACCCTTAGCCTCCACACTTTCTATCTAATAAAAATCAAGTAAACAGGAAGCTAGAAATCCAGAGTGGCTTCCTAATATGACTGGTTTCTTCGATAAAGTTGATCTGTGTTAATATGGGATCTAACTGTTCTGCTACTAACAGATTAGGCACTTAAGTACAGATTGTTATAAATTTCTTTTTTTGCAGTGGATTATTTTATACACATGAAGTGTAATGTTTTTATTGGTCTATTTTATATTATGTTAATCTAGTTCCTTAAAAAATATTTTTCTTATATTTTCATTTTTTAATTAATTTCATTCTCAATTTCAAATACTGTGTGTGTGTGTGTGTGTGTGTGTGTGTGTGTGTGTGTTTGGCTTTGACTTCCAGAATTAGTGAAGACATATTTTTTCCAATTTAGGAATACTATCAGAGTCAACACTTTATCTAACATTAAAAGTGAAGTTTAGGCTGGACACAGTGGCTCATGCCTGTAATTCCAGCACTTGGGCAGGCTAAGGCAGGAGGATTTCCCAAACTCTGAGCCCAGGAGTTCAAGACCAGCCTGGTAACATGGCAAAACACCATCTCTACAAAAAAAATAAAAATAATTAGCTGGGCATGGTGGCACGCAACTATGGTCTCAGCTACTTAGGAGGCTGAGGTGGCAGGATAGTTTGAGCCCAGGTGGTTGAGGCTGCAGTGAGTCATGATCCTGCACTGGATTCCAATCTGGATGACAGAGCAAGATCCTGTCTCAAAGAAAAAAAAAAGTGAAGTTCAAATATATGCAGTTCTTAAAACCTTAGCTCAATCAAATGGTAAGTAAGCAGCAACAATATCCTAAATGTATTGAACAGGATATATGTTTGACCATACAATAAACTCTCCATAAATGTTTTTGACATTATTATTATTTGTAACATGGGTTACTTAGTCCTTGACCCCAAATTTTACTCAACTTCAATTTTATTTCAAACTTGGGAACTTCACCATCATCCATAAAGTTAGGCTGAATCTTCCGTCTCCAGGTATAAGTGAATAGGCACAGACCAAGGCATAAGCCGAATAAAAACACTGTACATGTACAGGGTTGAGAATCATTACAATCTCAGTTTTACAGTCTAGAAAACTACGTCTTAAGGCAGATAGGCAGAGACACACTCCTGGTGGAGCTCAGATCTTTACTGCTTAGACCAGGGTTTTTCACAACGTATTCCCTACTCCAGTGGTTCCAATGTTTCATGGAACATTACAGAATGTGTATTTGGGAAACCAGACTAAAACTGAAGTTTTTCTTTTCCAAGTAAGTTCATTAGAAAATGTTGTCCACCATCAGCTGTCACCTTGTTTCACTGAAGCAAGTCAATTTAATGCTGAAAACATAGGACATAATCTCAAAATAAATGACAGTCCTTGAATTGAATAAATTCAGTGCCATGAAAAACAAATTGGACCGCTCTTACTCTTCCCATTCTCCTGGGGATGGTACTGCTTTTCTGTCCTCAGCTCTGAGATTCAATATAGTTTAAAAAAGAATACAGTATTTGAAATCATACTGTCCTCAGGTTGACTCTTTGTTCTTCCATGACCCAGTGCAAATCAACTTAACTATCCTGAACTTCTGCTTCTAAAAAAAATAGTAATACAATAATAAAATCTAGCTCTCAGTTATGTTGTGCTGAGTAAAATAGAATATTTAAAATACCTGGAACTTTGGCATGAACAAATAAAGCCTAGAAAACTAAACAACATTGCTTGTCTTTGCAAAGAGAATAAAAAGAATGTGAAAGCCGCAAACAACATAAATTCCATTAATGGAAGAACATTTGTGTAAATTTTGATATACTCAAACTATGGAAAGTCATGTAGCTATTCAAAAAATAAACTGGATGTATATATATTGACCCACAGAGATCTCGATGATTTAGTTTTCAGTGGAAAAAGCAAGTTGCAAAGTAATGTGTGTAATATAATCTTATTGTGTAAAAGGTATTAAAACAAAACCATGTGCATACATTTATGTTTGGAGTATTTGCATAAGCAAGAGAAAAATTTGAGAAAAATATATTCACCCACTTTACCAACTTCAGCCATTCACTCAGGTGCCACCTTCTCAAAATGTGTTTTCTGATGGCATCAGTCAAAACTGTTCATGTGCACACACCCCTGTCCTATCATCTTCTATCCACTTCCCAGTTTGATTTTTCTCCAGAGCTCTTATCATCTCTGATGTAATATTTATACTTACTCGGTTTGTAATGATCTGTCTTTCCTCACTAAAAAGTAAGCTCCAGGAAAGCAGGTGTTTTTTCTGTTTTGTTCACTGCTACAGGCCTGGCAAACAGTGAAGAGTCAGTATGCAACACAACTGTATTGATTCAACACGTAACACAGTTGTTGAGGCTGTTGGTCTTAGAAGAGGGCAGTGGTGGTGGTGGGAAATAGGTATTTAGTTGACTTTATTTTATACACCCGGTTGTGTTTACATTACGTGAGATGTACAAATTGCTAAGAGAACAATATAGCAATGTATTAAAAAGCAAAACACATAGTATAGTTCCTGGCATTATGTGACACTCAATAAATAATTCTTTCTTTCTTCTCTCTCCAACTCTTCCTAATTTCCTCAACTCTGTAACTTATGTTTTCCCCTCTGTGGTCAGAAAAGAATTTTCTATGTCTTTTACAATTTAGTGTAAATTTAAAATGACCTTTCACCATTCTCAAGGTTGTTGGCATTTAATTGTATAACAAATTTGTTTTGTTTTCCTCTGGCAAAGAAAGTAGAAAGCAAGGACAAAATGGGTCTCTGGGGGTAGGCTGGGGAGTCAATCTGGTTTACATGGTCACAAAGTGATAAGAGATAAAAATAGTGAGGCAATAAGGAGGAGGAGAAGGAACAGGAGGAGTCTGTTGTGGGCTAGAGAAAGCAGATAACGGGCTAGGCCTTAAATCAGTAGAGAGAGTCTGGACATTCAAGATAGATTATTACTAGAAGGAAGGAGGCTGATGTGGAGAAATGGGAAGAATGATGAGTGCCTGGTGCCTATCCTTAAGACCTCCTGGTTATCACAGAATTATGGTTTTTCAGATCTAAAAAGGCCCATAATATCACCTACTCTACTGCCTTCAACTTACAGGTAAGGGAATTGAGACCTCATGAGCCGAGCCTCCTAGTTCTTGCTCAGATATTTCAAAATTGGTTATACTTGTGGAGGGTATGGTGCATTATCTCCCCTTCCAAGGGAATAGGTAGGTATATGATTTTTCAGAGCTTGTGGTAATGCACAGTTCTAAGCTCCTGGGCTGCTAAGGAAGTAGCCTCTCTTATGGGATAGTTACTATTTGAATTGAGAGGCGTATTAGATCCCACAGGATCCCATTAACAACTGGGACATCTTACCAACATAAACTTTTGGAGCTTTTTTTTGCTCTATTTAGAGATTGTTTGTGTTTCTTTGTAGGCTACGTGAATGTTGGGCTGAAGAGAACAGGTAGCTTAAAAATTATGTTCTCTAAACCTTCACCACCAAGCTGAAAAGGAAATAAATGTCAAGATCAGCTGCATAGGATAATAAATCTGATTAGCAGAAAACGCTCATGGGTGAGAACACTGGGACAGGAAGCAGCAATATACTGTGACTGGTGAGGCAAAGCTGAATGTCAGCGCTTAATTGCAAGGCAGGAGGCCATTATCCATTGGCAGCAATTCCCCCGGTGACTTTGTTTGTTTTATAACAAATTATTAAAGCGGTGGGAGAGCAGCATGCTAGGTAGCAACAGGCTGCCTCTGACAGGAGCTGTCTCCTGCTTCCGGGTACTGCGGCTTCATGGCGCCAGCCTTTGCAGGCTCTGGAGCCTGAGTGAGACCGAGAACATGAAAGGGGCCTACGCCCAGTGTTTGGCACGTCTGGGATTCTACACACATACATCTGGACATCTGAGGATAGGGCTTGGACTGACAGGTTTATTCCTTTGCCACCGACTAGCTGTGAGATCCGGTGCAAATTCAGCTGACTGAACCTATTGAACAGCCGTGAGAATGAGCCTCGAGACCTCCTCCCTCAGGAAGAGTGATTCGATCAAGGTCCCAGCTACTGAAATCTATCACCCAGATACTGAAGCAGACCTATTCCTGGGAGACAAGAAACATCTGGTCTGCAGCCTTGGTTCCAGGACTCCTTGGTCTACTGTTCTCAGCTCGAGGACTCCCTGGCAACATTGCAGAACCTTCCTTAGAGTCCAGAATATTAGAGGGTATACTTTCTTTCTCCTGTTTATCCAGGAGCAAACCTGACTGTGGTCTGATGGCTTTCCGACTCCGTTCCTATTTCCTTTAACACAGGCATCTTCCCTAACAAGATTCTTGCACTTTTAATCCCAACTAGAGGTCTGTCTCTTGAAAGATTCAGACTTACACAGCTCATTTTTCTCATTTATAAAATAGGAAATATTCCTTCATGCTTTCCTTGCAGAGGCATTATAAAGATTAAATGTGACAATGTATGAGGGATGCCTAAAACAATGCCTGGAAAATAGCAGGTGATGATAAAATAGCAGCTGTTCCCTATTGTTGTTCTATTGCACTACATGTGGGTTGAGCCACAGCCCAGAAATTGATCAGAACCTGTGTTCCCAGAAGGTGTAAGAGCTGAGGCAATGCAGAGGGCATGTTTTCCCATCTACCTCACGGGGTATGACATATTTAGAAGTTTAATACACAGCTAACACATTTCTAGTATTTTGAGAAGTTTGGGTTTTTTTTCAGGGTGATATAGAAATATCTAAGATCAAAATCTCTTTTTTGTGAAAGATGAAGAAGGGACGAATTCTCTGGTTCTTTGAACCCTTGAATTCCAGTGAAAACATCACCCCTCCTGATGATACTTGGATTTAAAGTCATATTTCTACTTGCCAAATGACACGTTGTATTTTCCCTGTCAATGCAATCAGTGAGCAAGTGGATAAAATGGAAGGAGGGGGCTTTTCTATACGTGAACTGAGTGCACAGCAGTGTAATCCACCATCCAAGTGATTATTCTACTAGCAAGCAATGCAGAACAGTCACTCACAGCCTGGCACGGGGGTGGGAATCTTGTTTTTATCAAATTTATTCTGGACACCTGGGAGCTATAGAAATCTGTATTTGGTTAAGGAAATGTAATCAAACTTAAAGGTGTGAGTTACCTCTGAAGCACAAATATATGATGAATATGTATCCAGGGACTACATTTTCCCAGGCAAACAGACATTTTCAAAATGCCAACTGGCAATAAAAGGAATCAGGTGATAGTGACCAGCAGCATTAACATGAAAACAGGTATCAGGAACATTTTCAAAGTCATCTCTTTCTAGCAATTCTGAAGGAGAATGGATTTTCAAAAGGCCAGCTAAAGCTTCGGTGTAGTTATTCTCTTCAGTCTAAGCTAAAGGCTTTCTTCATTAATGTCTACTCTATATCTTCCTCCTTCAGCCATTCAGCTCTTCTTTACCTCAAGCTTACTGCTTCACAGACAGAATTTTCACTAGACAGTTCAAGTGTCTTTCAAATCTTTTTGGCTTTTGACTTTGGGCCAATCTCCATCTCTGTTTCTGCATGCACCTGCCCAGCAGGATGTTAACACAGATGCTCTCAGTGCCCAGGTGGAGACGAGCTCTTTGCATAACTGTCCTAGAGCCAGAAGGTCGGGTGACTTAGCACTCAGTCTAAATGTGTCAGAGACTTTAAACCCAGTTATACATCTATTAGGAAGAGATTCACAGATGCTGGTTCTTTATATTAATTTTTGTACTAATTTGGCAGTTCCAAGGGGAACCTAACTGTAATTTTTCAAAGGCAAGAGCTTTGGGCCACTGGTATGGAATGCTAGGTATCACAGGAGCCCTGGAAGGGAATTTGGTCCAGTTCCTGTGCTTACAAGCAAGGTGAAGCTCAGAGCTGGCTGATTTCCTCACTGCTCATTTTGGTTGTCCTAGAATCTGGTCTGCCAAGTTGCACAACTTCAGGGAGGACTTTCCACAAAGCGGTGTAATGCAGCCTGCCTTAGCGCAACATGGAATCAAAGAATGTTGGAGCTGCCAGGGAGCTAACATCTGTTGGCCAAACCTGCCCAGTGCTCGGAAGTGGAAACCAATGGCCAATGAAGTAGGTGACTTACCTGTATCTCACAGCTAGTTAAGAAGAATCCCTGAAATGTTACAGGCTTGAAAGGGTGAAGCCAAGAATAAAGCCCATTGCTCCCAAGTATGGCAATCATGGTTCACCAGGCTGTCTTCCTATTGTCTTGCTTCAGAGAAATTAATTTGAGTCATTTTGGATCAATATTTAACTTAACCAACACTTAATTTAATGATATTTAATTTGATAATAATTCAGTCAATACTTAATTTTTAATTTTAAATGTAATATTTTACCTTGGAGAAGAGCAAAATATCCATGTTATTTTCCTCTGTTTTTTGTAGAATTTCTCATGGCAAAGATTTGTAATTAATTTATAGGCTAGAAAGAAGTATGATCCTGCTATGAGGAACATCTTTGTATTGCAAAGGTGACTGTTCACTGGGGAAGACGTGCCCTTTAGTAAATTTTCACAACAAGAAACATTCCCCTGGCTTTAAAACTCTCAGGTACAGTACCGCTTGACACAAAGAGTGGGGATTAGCTGGATTCGCTGGATTTTGCGTTCATTTTGTGTCTCAGGGCACTTATCTGACTATCCTTGGAATTAGAGGACTCAACAAGATATTTCTAATAGTTTCTGGAAGCTCTGAAAATGTTTCATAATGTATATGTGGGTGGATATATGGACATACTTAGCTAACACTTACTGAGTACTTTACTATGTACAAGACACTAACCTAATCACTTTACATCGTTTACTTCACTCTGGGAAGACGGGTGTTATTATACCCACTTTATAGAGGAAAAAACTGAGGCCCATGAGAAGTTAAGTGACTAAGTTAAGGTTGCTTAGCTAGCTAGTGGAAGAACTGGGCTGCTAAGTTCTAAACCCGTATATTCAACCTAAATGGTATACTGTGGGCCCTACCCTCAAGTCTGGAACTGTGGTGCAAAGTGAGAACTTTACATCCCTGTTTTCCCACTCAAATGTTGCCTTTTCCAAAACCACCTGGCCCACCCCGCCCCCCCATCCTGTACCCAGGCTCCACAAGCTGAGGAGCAGCAGAGAAGGAGAGAAGAGAAGAAGCAGCTGAATGTCAGAGAGAAGCAGCAGCCAGATGTCAGGGAGAAGCAGCTTGACTTCAGAGGAGTGGCTTGGTGGCAGGACCCCAGAGAAGAGTTTGGCTGGTCTATTAGTCTGTTTTCACGCTGCTGATAAAGACATACTTGAGACCAGATAATTTATAAAGAAAAAGAGTTTTAATAGACTCACAGTTCCACATGGCCGAGGAGTCTCACAATCATGGAGGAAGGCAAAAGGCACATCTCACATTGTGAAACAAGAGAGAATAAGAACCACGCAAAAGGGGTTGTGCCTTATAAAACCATCAGCTCTCATGAGACTTATTCACTACTATGAGAACAGTATGGGTGAAACTGCCCCCATGATTCAATCGTCTCCCACCAGGTGCCTCCCACAACACGTGGGAATTACGGGAGTTACAATTCAAAGTGAGATTTGGGTGAGGACACAGCTGCTGGGGATGGCCGAACTTCAGGGAAAGACCACCTTCTCCTCCATCCCCTTTCCAGCTTTCCATCCCTCTCAAAGCCAATTTCATTGGCAATAAAATCCCCCATATGTACCATCTTCAATTCATTCATGCGACCTGATTCTTCCTGGATGCTGAACAAGAGCTTGGGATACAGAGGGCTGTCACACTGAGCTGTTTAACACTTAAGATGCTGGTGGATGGCAAAGCTAAAAGAGCACTGTAACACATGCCCTCTGGGGCTCCCAGAGTCATGAGTGCCCCTTCTGGACACAGCTGTGGGGCCACACAGAATTCTGCTCCTGCTGCCACCCAGAAGCATTCATCTGGCTCCTGCACCCACTCACCTGCATCCTCCCCCTCCCATGAGGTGTTAAGAGCTGTGGGCTGAGTAAAGGAGGCCTGTGAAGGATTTCCTGTTTCAGTCTTACATTCAGGTCTGAGTTCTCAGAGGAATCTTTCTAACACCTACATTGTTAAAAGTTATGTAACCTTCCACCAAGAAAGCAAATTCTCCCATTTTGATGCCTATTGTGTGCAGGCTCTGACAACTGTCAGAGGAGAAGATAAGAATTCAGTCCCTGCCCATGGTCAATGGCTTTGGTGTTTCTTCCATTTATTTTCCAGGAACAAAGGATATCTATAATAAAATAATTAATCTATCAAACATTAAAAGAAGAACTAATACTAATCCTTCTCAAACTATTCCAAAAAATTGAAGAAGAGAGAATATTTCCAAACTCATTTTATGATGTTAACATTAACTTGATACCAGAACCAGACAAGGATACTAAAGAGAAGAAAATTATAGGCCAATATCCCCGATGAGCATAGCTGTAAAAATTCTCAACAAAATACTAGCAAGCCAAATTCAGTAGCAAATTAATGTATCATACATCCAGAGCCAGATGTAAAAAATCATAGGCCAATATCCCTGATGAACATAGATGCAAAAATTCTCAACAAAATATTAGCAAACCAAATTCAATGGCACGTTAAAAGGATCACACACAATGACAAGTGGGCTTTATCCCAGGGATGCAAAAAAAAAAATGGTTTAAAATCTGCCAATCAAAAAATGTAAGACATTACATTAACATAATGAGGGAACAAAATTATCCGATTATTTCAATAGATGCAGTAAAAGCATTTGACAAAATTCAATATCCTTTCATGATAAAAACTCTCCACAAATTAGGTATAGAAGGAATGTACCTCAACACCTTAAAGATCATATGTGACAAGCCCACAGCTAACATCACACCAAACAATCAAAAGCTAAAATCTCTTTCTCTAACAGAAGTAACAAGACAAAGGTGCCCACTCTTGCCGCTTGTATGCAACAAAGCACTGGAAGTCCTAGCCACAGCAATTAGGCAAGACAAAGAAAGAAAAGACATCTAAATTGGAAAAGAAGAAAAATTGTCTCTATTTGCACATGACGTGATCTTATATATTAAAAACCCTAAAGGCTCCACCAAAAAACTGGTAAAACGAATACATTCAGTAAAGTTGAAGGATACAAAATTAATATGCAAAACTCAGTTGCGTTTCTATATGCTAACAATTAACTATCTGAAGAAGAAACCAAGAAAACATGGATGAAAGAAATTGAAGAAGACACAAATAAATGCAAAGATATTTCATGTTCATGAATTGGAAAAATTAATATTGTTAAAACATCCATACTACCCAAAGTGATCTACAGATTTAATGCAATCTCTATCAAAATCCCAATGTCATTTTTCACATAAATAGAAAAAACAACTCTACAATTTGAATAGAACCAAAAAAGACTGAATAGCTGCAGGAATTTTAAGCACAAAGGACACAACTGGAGGCATGGTACTACCTGACTTCAAAACCTACTATAAAACTATAGCAATCAAAACAGCATGGTATTTGCATAAAAACAGACATTGATAAACAGAACAGACAGCCCAGACATAAGTCTATGCTTTTATGATCAATTGATTTTTGACAAATATATCAAAACTTACAATGGGGAGAGTAAAGTCTCTTCAATAAATAGTGTTGGCAAAACTGGATATCCACTTGAATAAAAACAAATTAGACCTTTATCTCACACCATATATGAAAATCAACTCAAAACTAATTAAAAACTTAAACATTAGATGTGAAACTGTAAAATTATGAGGAGAAAACACAGGGAAAAAGCTTCATGACATTCGTCTTGGCAGAGATTTTTTTGATATGGCACCAAAAGCACAGGCAACAAAAGCAAAAATAAACAAGTGGGAATAAATTAAACTAACTGCACAGTGAAAGAAACAATCAACAAAATGGAAAGCCAATCCAGAGAATGGGAGAAAATATTTGCAAACCATATATCCAATAGTGGGCACTATCCAAAATATATAAATAACTCCTACAACCCAATAGTAAACAAAACAAAACAAAACAAAATAAAAACATCCAAATAACCTGATTAAAAATGGGCAAAGGACCTGGATAGACATCTTTCAAATAGTACATACAAATAGGCAACAGGTATATAAAATGGCGCTTGAGATCACTAATCATCAGGGAATTGCAAATCAAGACCACAATGAGATATCATTTCACACCTGTTAGAATGGCTATTATCAAAAAAAGAAAGATAATAATTATTTAAGGATATGGAGAAAAGGGGAAGGTTTACACTATTGGTGAGAACGTAAATTAGTACAGCCATTATGGAAAACAGTATGGAGTTTCCTAAAAAAAAAATTATAATTAGAACTGTCATATGATTCAGCTGTTCTACTTTTGGGTTTGCATCTGAAGGAAATGAGATCAGTATCGTAAACAGGTATCGGCATTCGTACGTTCCCTGAAGCACTATTCACAATGGTCAAGATACGAAAACAAGAGTTTGTTGATAAATAAATAGGTAAGTTGTATAATATACACATACGTGTGTGTGTGTGTATATATATACACACACACACACATATACACACACACACATATATAGATACAATGGAACATTATTTAGCCTTAAAAAAGAAGGAAATCCTGACGTTTGGAACAACATGGATGACCCTAGAGGACATTATGCTAAGCAAAATAAGCAAGGCACAGAAAGGCATGATATCACTTATAAGTGGAATCTCAACAAATCAAACCTGGATAAACGGAGATTAGAATGGTGATTGCCAGGGGCTGGGAAGTGGCGAAATGGGAAAATATTAGTCGAAGGGTATCAACTGTCAGTTACGAGATAAATTACAGAGATGTCATGTGTAGCATGGTAACTATAGTTACTAATAATGCCTTGTATGGTAGAAATTTTCTAGGAAAATAGATCTTATGTGTTCTAATCTCAAGAAAAAGGTAACTATGTGAGGTGGTGAATATGTTTGATGGATATATTAATTAGCTTGATTATGGGAATCATTACAAAAGCTATACTTATGTAAAAAGACGCCACGTTGTACACCTTTAATATATCCTATTTAAAAATTTTCCAAATGGGCGTGGTGGCTCATGCCATAACTCCAGCTACTCCAGAGGCCAAGGCACGAGAATCCCTTGAACCCAGGAGGTGGAGGTTGCGGTGAGCCGAGATTGCGCCATTGCACTACAGCCTGGGCAACAAGAACAAAACTCCATCTCAAAAACAAAAAACAAAAAAAAGCAAAAACAAAATTCCAATAAAAATGAAATGAATTTCACAGAAAATATACCTCTGAACTGAGGGGAAACAGTTTTGTCTTCTACTCTTAGTGTACTCTGTCTTTAAAAATCATGGAGTTTTTTTTTTTTTTAATTTTAAGATTCATGGGATAGAAGTGGTTTTGTCACATGGATATATTGCATAGCAGTGAAGTCTAGGCTTTTATGGTACCCATCACCTGAATAGTGAACATGTGCCCATTAGGCAATTGTTGAATCTTCACTCCCTTTTGGAGTCTCCCAGGTCTATTATTCCCCTCTGTATCTCCATGCACACCCATACTTTAGCTCCTACTGTGAGGACATAGAGTGTTTGATTTTCTGTTTCTGAGTTATTTCACTTAGGGTAATGGCCTACAGCTCCATTCATGTTGCCACAAAAGACATAAATTTATTATTTTTATGGCTGTATAGTTAGTCTTTATAGTCATGTGCTGCCCCTTCTCACATCTCAAGTCTTCCCATACAGAGAGGCAATCTTTTAAGCTGGTGTCTTACTGGATAAGACTTCCTAATAGCAAAATTCTCACAGAGTTGGTCTGCTTCATTTTATTTTGTTTCATGGATCTAGATATTTTTGATAATTACAGAAATGATTTAATAATAAGTCAACCTTTGAAAGACACAAAGAGTCTCCATATTGAAGCCTCTTGTGCATACATGTTAAATAAATCTGTGTCTTTTCTCCTATTAAAAAAAAGGAAGACAAAGAAGAAAAGGGCATATGCTCATAGATGGTCCTAAAATTGCATCAGTGGTCTCTGCTATATTATAGATTCACACAACTTTTTTTTGGTAGGATTACGTTTAATTTTTTTTCTTGAAATTGTAATAATACTCCTCAATGTATTTTTTAAAAATAGGCCCAATATAGTCTGTTGTGGAATGTAGCAATGGTTAAATAAGAACAAAAGTTATGGTTATTTTGAAAACCACCAAAAAGCATTTGGTAAAATTCAGCAACCATTCTTAATAAGAATTCTTGGAAAGAGGAAGATAAAGAAATATTCTTAGCATTAAACACACACACATACGTTTCAAAAATTAACTTAAAATATATCTAACAGTGAAATATAAAAATAATTCCATTAAAGGAAGATCAAAACTAGGCTGATCACACTCAATGCTGTTATTTAACTTGGTACTTCTGGAGAAAGTTAAGGCACAAGTTACAGACACACTATGTTTGGTTTATAAGTTTATTATTGTGACAGCATTTCTACTGGTCTTGGTATTTTTTTTACAAATGCAACAGTTTATTAAGAATTTATGCAGGATTGTGAAATTAGAGGCTTCATCTGATTTGGTTGTTGGAATCGCCCCACAGCCTTCATTGGGCCACTGACAGATGTTTAGCAGCCAATATGTCTGTGCCTGGTATGATACCTTTTTGGTTTTCTGTAACTGACTTTGCATTTCTGCTCCTTTAGGTGAAACTAGTACTCTGGTTTATCTTCTCAATAAAGTTATTGACCCCACATGAACGTCACAGCCAGTTCCAGATTTAGCAATGAGATCTAACCCTGCTCTTCACACAATCTAGCAGAGAGGTAATAGAGCATAGGGGTTAAGCATGCACATACTCGAACTCGACAGCCTGAAAAATCTTGGTCCAGCCAGTCACTAGCTGGTGACTCAGGGCTTGTTGCTTAACCTCTCTGTGCTTCACAGTCCCTATCTGTAAAATGGAAACAATATTAATAGCATCTACTTTATAGCACTGTTGTGAGGATTAAATGATTTAATGCCAGTAAAGTGCTACGAAATGTGACCTAGCAGGGAGACATAGTATGTCTCTATATCAAGCGTAAACACTTCCTCACATAACTTCTGCAGACAACTTCAGCATTGACCATCATGGCTATACCAGGAGTCAGGGAGCACCACTCCACACCACGTTACAACCACAAAGGACACTAAAGTTTCTCCAATCTAACTCTCATTTTACAGATGAGGAAGCTGCAATCTGATCTAGGGTCTGAAGTCACTTTCCTAAGTTCACAAAGTTAATTGGTGGCCAGTTCAGAGCGACTTTGTCTTTGGTTATGTAAAGAAGCACAGACAACTTGAATGTTAGTTCACTCCCATTCTTTTAATGAAGTTTATACTCATAAAACAACGATAATAATAAACAATAAAACCACCCAATCTTACTAAGCTATTTCCCTTGTGGGAGAGTCGAACAGGACATATTTTCTAATACTAAATTTCTTGGAATAAGTAAACAACGACAGAGGACATTGTTTTATTGTAAACAAATGAAATAATCACATTAATCACATAGCATTTCAGATCTCCATTACCACTCACTTCTTTAAACTTCTTGATACTATGAATGCAAAGTAAAATGCAAAGTAGAATATCTCCCTGGGTCTCACACAAGGTCAAACTCATTTAATATTAGATGAATCTTGAAAAGAAAGTAGCTCTGTAGTCTATAGTTCATGACATAAAACTTAAATTTAGTGTCCCACATCTCAGAACAGGAAAATAAGCCAAAATTCTCTAGTAATAATCTTTCCCAAGCATTATTTCCCAAGAGACTCTAAATTGTTCCCATGTCACACTCAATTTGCTCCCATAATCATTTTTTATTTCCATCCTTAATCTCCATTTTGAAAATTAAGATGCTGACTTCCAGCACAGGTTCCTTTTAAAATGTGCTATTAAACACTAGGGGCTAGCTTCTAACCGATTTGTAAAATGGTCTTAAGTAGAAGTTGTTTCAATGTTCATAGCTACATTTAATTTTAAGGGGCAGGAAATACTAGCTCCTGTGAGATGTCCTTCATTTTATTTGTTAGGTATAAAGCTGGCTAAAGCAGGAAATGGAAAATCCAATCTTAAAGATGATCAGTACAACTATTTTGTATTAAAATTGCAAAACACGCCAGTCTAGCTCTCCATTTTCTTGGAGTAAATAATTTTAATACCATGACCGAGATTCTATAACAGCCTTGTCAGAAAGAACCTGTGACTTACTCATTTGATTTCTGAAATCTACAATCAAAGAGTCATTTTTTTAGATCAGTATTTTCTAAGTTTGGTTAATTTTCAGTCACCTGGATTCCTTGATCCCACCTGAGATCTACTGAGTTAGAATCTGTAAGAGATGGATTTAGGACTGTATCTTTTTCACAAGGAGTCAATGTGTTTCTGAGAGTAAGCTAAGTTTGAGAAGCTCTGCTTTAATTTAAAAAGTATGTTGTACTGTTAAGGGGCACAACTTTGGAAACTCAAGATATTCAAGCTCTTTAATGACTTGTTTACATCTGAACCTATGTGATCTATCCTGAGAAACATTCTGAAGCAAGAGCTGTGAGTAACAACACTGAGGAAGACAGAAGAGTGAAAAGAGGGAAGACAAGTGCCCATGGGCTTGTACCCCATTTCTATGTTGGCAGTGTAGGAGAAAACGAAAACTCCTCTGTGAGGAATATGCTCTTGGCTCCACACAAGAGTAGAAATGACTGTATTGATTAGAGTCGGCATATTTTGTTATAATTTATAGTAAAACAGATGTTTACTTTTTGGGAAAGTAAATGCAGAATAAACCAATTTCAATGTATGTGTTTAATGATGCACTGAGGATGTGAGAACGTGTTTACGTAAATTACACTCTAAGGTTATTTTTTCTTTGTTTTCTTTTTATAATATCACAGTGAAAAATAGTTTCTAGTGCCTTCCAGTGTATTGTTTTCTAAATTTTTATTGCGTTATATATTGAAGTCCAAAGCCTATGTTTTCCTTTAGTGAGTGTGGCAAGCCAGGGTCTTGGCCTCCTGTGGACTAGATCTAGGATATATGAGTAAGCCCGTCAATTCTGGAATGAGAGAATAAAGATCTTGCCAGAGAATCCAGGACAGCTTTTCCAGTAACAAACAAACGCATGAACAATCAAACAAACATTAAGCATCTGTGCCCACGTCTGCACGATTACAAGAACATCCTCATCATATTTGAACTTTTTAAAATATGGTAAAACTGGAATTACTTGTACATGATGTGTAAAAGGTTTGTTGTGGCATGATTTATCATGGTGTATTTTTAAAAATTGTAATGCAGGCACAGTTTATTCAATTTTAACGAATTATTTCTAAACCCAAGGACTTGAATAGATCACAAACTGACTAATGCAGCTGCTGGCTTCATAGTCCAGTATAACTTTCCTTTAAATTATAAAGACTGGAACATGTCTTTGGTTTTTAACTCCTTATTCTATGATGGTACTGCCCTTTGAATAATATAAGATATTAGATAATATCAAACTAAGGAAGTGAATTATAAATTAATACCATTGAAATGAGACAATATGATAAAGAATAGATAAATGGACAGATAAATAGATAGATGGATTTTAAGCAGGGGAGAGACAAAAATCTTCTTTTGTATTTTATTAACATAACTCTATCGTATGTGTAGCAAATTAAACAGAGGAGAGGAGACCAATAACAATGATAATAAAATACTTGGGGGGTGGAGCTAAGATGGCCGAATAGGAACAGCTCTGGTCTACAGTTCCCAGCGTGAGCGACACAGAAGACGGGTGATTTCTGCATTTCTGTTTCAGGTACCGGGTTCATCTCACTAGGAAGTGCCAAACAGTGGGTGCAGGACAGTTGGTGCAGTGCACTGTGCGTGAGCCAAAGCAGGGTGAGGCATTGCCTCACTTGGGAAGCGCAAGGGGTCAGGGAGTTCCCTTTCCTAGTCAAAGAAAGGGGTAACAGACAGCACCTGGAAAATCGAGTCAGTCCCACCCTAATACTGCGCTTTTCCAATGGGCTTGGAAAACGGCACACCAGGAGATTGTGTCCTGCACCTGGCTCGGAGGGTCCTATGCCCACGGAGTCTCCCTGATTCCTAGCACAGCAGTCTGAGATCAAACTGCAAGGAGGCAGCGAGGCTGGGGGAGGGGCGCCCGCCATTGCCCAGGCTTGCTTAGGTAAACAAAGCAGCCAGGAAGCTCGAAATGGGTGGAGCCCACCACAGCTCAAGGAGGCCTGTCTGCCTCTGTAGGCTCCACCTCTGGGGGCAGGACACAGACAAACAAAAATTCAGCAGGAACCTCTGCAGATTTAAATGCCCCCATCTGACAGCTTTGAAGAGAGCAGTGGTTCTCCCAGCATGCAGCTGGAGATCTGAGAATGGACAGACTGCCTCCTAAAGTGGGTCCCTGACCCCTGAGCAGCCTAACTGGGAGGCACCTCCCAGTAGGGACAGACTGACACCTCACTTGGCCAGGTACTCCTCTGAGACAAAACTTCCAGACGAACTATCAGACAGCAGAATTTGTGGTCTCACGAAAATCCACTGTTCTGCAGCCACCGCTGCTGACACTCAGCCAAACAGGGTCTGGAGTGGACTTCTAGCAAACTCCAAAAGACCTGCAGCTGAGGGTCCTGTCTGGTAGAAGGAAAACTAACAAACAGAAAGGACATCCACACCAAAAACCCATCTGTACATCACCATCATCAAAGACCAAAAGTAGATAAAACCACAAAGATGGGGAAAAAACAGAGCAGAAAAACTGGAAACTCTAAAAAGCAGAGCACCTCTCCTCCTCCAAAGGAACGCAGTTCCTCACCAGCAACAGAACAAAGCTGGATGGAGAATGACTTTGACGAGTTGAGAGAAGAAGGCTTCAGACGGTCAAACTACTCTAAGCTATGGGAGGAAATTCAAAACAATAGCAAAGAAGTTAAAAACTTTGAAAAAAAATTAGACGAATGGATAACTAGAATAACCAATGGAGAGAAGGGCTTAAAGGAGCTGATGGAGCTGAAAGTGAAGTTTCGAGAACTACGCGAAGATTGCAGAAGCCTCGGGAGCTGATGCGATCAACTGGAAAAAAGGGTATCAGTGATGGAAGATGAAATGAATGAAATGAAGCGAGAAGGGAAGTTTAGAGAAAAAAGAATAAAAAGAAATGAACAAAGCCTCCAAGAAATTTGGGGCTATGTGAAAAGACCAAATCTATGTCTGATTGGTGTACCTGAAAATGACGAGAGAATGGAACCAAGTTGGAAAACACTCTGCAAGATATTATCCAGGAGAACTTCCCCAATCTAGCAAGGCAGGCCAACATTCAGATTCAGGAAATACAGAGAATGTCACAAAGATACTCCTCAAGAAGAGCAACTCCAAGACACATAATTGTCAGATTCACCAAAGTTAAAATGAAGAAAAAAATGTTAAGGGCGGCCAGAGAGAAAGGTCGGGTTACCCACAAAGGGAAGCCCATCAGACTAAGAGCTGATCTCTCCGCAGAAACTCTACAAGCCAGAAGAGAGTGGGGGCCAATATTCAACATTCTTAAAGAAAAGAATTTTCAACCCAGAATTTCATATCCAGCCAAACTAGGCTTCATAAGTGAAGGAGAAATAAAATACTTTACAGACAAGCAAATGCTGAGTGATTTTGTCACCACCAGGCCTGCCCTAAAAGAGTTCCTGAAGGAAGCACTAAACATGGAAAGGAACAACTGGTACCAGCCCCTGCAAAAACATGCCAAATTGTAAAGACCATCAAGGCTAGGAAGAAACTGCATCAACTAATGAGCAAAATAACCAATTAACATCATAATGACAGGATCAAATTCACACATAACAATATTAATTTTAAATGTAAATGAGCTAAATGCTCCAATTAAAGGACACAGACTGGCAAACTGGGTAAGGAGTCAAGGCCCATCAGTGTGCTGTATGCAGGAAACCCATCTCACGTGCAGAGACACACATAGACTCAAAATAAGGGGATGCAGGAAGATCTATTAAGCAAATGGAAAACAAAAAAAGGCAGGGGTTGCAATCCTAGTCTCTGATAAAATAGACTTTAAACCAACAAAGATCAAAAGAGACAAAGAAGGCCATTACATAATGGTAAAGGGATCAATTCAACAAGAAGAGCTAACTATCGTAAATATATATGCACCCAACACAGGAGCACCCAGATTCATAAAGCAAGTCCTGAGTGACCTGCAAAGGGACTTAAACTCCCACACAATAATAATGGGAGATTTTAACACCCCACTGTCAACATTAGACAGATCAATGAGACAGAAAGCTAACAAGGATATCCAGGAATTGAACTCAGCTCTGCACAAAATGGACGTAATAGACATCTCCACCCCAAATCAACAGAATATACATTTTTTTCAGCACCACACCACACCTATTCCAAAATTGACCACATAGTTGGAAGTAAAGCTCTCCTCAGCAAATGTAGAAGAACAGAAATGATAACAAACTGTCTCTCAGACCACAGTGCAATCAAACTAGAACTCAGGATTAAGAAACTCACTTAAAACCGCTCAACTACATGGAAACTGAACAACCTGCTCCTGAACGACTACTGGGTACATAATGAAATGAAGGCAGAAATAAAGATGTTCTTTGAAACCAAGGAGAACAAAGACACAATATACCAGAATCTCTGGGACACATTCAAAGCAGTGTGTAGAGGGAAATTTATAGCACTAAATGCCCACAAGAGAAAGCAGGAAAGATTCAAAACTGACACCCTAACATCACAATTAAAAGAACTAGAAAAGCAAGAGCAAACACATTCAAAAGCTAGCAGAAGACAAGAAATAACTAAAATCAGAGCAGAACTGAAGGAAATAGAGACACAAAAACCCTTCAAAAAATTAATGAATCCAGGAGCTGGTTTTTTGAAAAGATCAACAAAAATGATAAACCGCTAGCAAGAGTAATAAAGAAGAAAAGAGAAAAGAATCAAATAGACACAATAAAAAATGATAAAGGGGATATCACCACCGATCCCACAGAAATACAAACTACCATCAGAGAATACTACAAACACCTCTACGCAAATAAACTAGAAAATCTAGAAGAAATGGATAAATTTCTCGACAAATACACCCTCCCAAGACTAAACCAGGAAGAAGTTGAATCTCTGAATAGACCAATAACAGGCTCTGATATTGAGGCAATAATCAGTAGCTTACAAACCAAAAAGAGTCCAGGACCTGATGGATTCACAGCCAAATTCTACCAGAGGTAGAAAGAGGAAATGGTAGCATTCCTTCTGAAACTATTCCAATCAATAGAAAAAGAGGGAATCCTCCCTAACTCATTTTATGAGGCCAGCATCATCCTGATACCAAAGCCTGGCAGAGACACAACCAAAAAAGAGAATTTCAGACCAATATCCTTGAAGAACATTGATGCAAAAATCCTCAGTAAGATACTGGCAAACCGAATCCAGCAGCACATCAAAAAGCTTATCCACCATGATCAAGTGGGCTTCATCCCTGGGATGCAAGGCTGGTTCAACATACGCAAATCAATAAATGTAATCCAGCATATAAACAGAACCAAAGACAGAAACCACATGATTATCTCAATAGATGCAGAAAAGGCCTTTGACAAAATTCAACAACCTTCATGCTAAAAACTCTCAATAAATTAGGTATTGATGGGACATATCTCAAAATAATAAGAGCTATTTATGACAAACCCACAGCCAATATCATACTGAATGGGCAAAAACTGGAAGCATTCCCTTTGAAAACTGGCACAAGACAGGGATGCCCTCTCTCACCACTCCTATTCAACACAGTGTTGGAAGTTCTGGCCAGGGCAATCAGGCAGTAGAAGGAAATAAAGGGTATTCAATTAGGAAAAGAGGAAGTCAAATTGTCCCTGTTTGCAGATGACATGATTGTATATCTAGAAAACCCCATCGTCTCAGCCCCAAATCTCCTTAAGCTGACAAGCAACTTCAGCAAAGTCTCAGGATACAAAATCAATGTACAAAAATCACAAGCATTCTTGTACACCAATCACAGACAAACAGAGAGCCAAATCATGAGTGAACTCCCATTCACAATTGCTTCAAAGAGAATAAAATACTTAGGAATCCAACTTACAAGGGATGTGAAGGACCTCTTCAAGGAGAACTACAAACCACTGCTCAATGAAGTAAAAGAGGATACAAACAAATGGAAGAATATTCCATGCTCATGGGTTGGAAGAATCAATATCGTGAAAATGGCCATACTACCCAAGGTAATTTATAGATTCAATGCCATCCCCATCAAGCTACCAATGACTTTCTTCACAGAATTGGAAAAAACTACTTTCAAGTTCATATGGAACCAAAAAAGAGCCCGCATCGCCAAGTCAATCCTAAGCCAAAAGAACAAAGCTGGAGGCATCACGCTACCTGACTTCAAACTATACTACAAGGCTACAGTAACCAAAACAGCATGGTACTGGTACCACAACAGAGACATAGATCAATGGAACAGAACAGAGTCCTCAGAGATGATGCCGCATATCTACAACTATCTGATCTTTGACAAACCTGACAAAAACAAGCAATGGGGAAAGGATTCCCTATTTAATAAATGGTGCTGGGAAAACTGGCTAGCCATATGTAGAAAGCTGAAACTGGATCCCTTCCTTACACCTTATACAAAAATTAATTCAAGAGGGATTAAAGACTTACATGTTAGACCTAAAACCATAATAACCCTAGAAGAAAGCCTAGGCAATACCATTCAGGACATAGGCGTGGGCAAGGACTTCATGTCTAAAACACCAAAAGCAATGGCAACAAAAGCCAAAATTGACAAATGGGATCGAATTAAAGAGTTTCTGCACAGCAAAAGAAACTACCATCAGAGTGAACAGGCAACCTACAGAATGGGAGAACATTTTTGCAACCTACTCATCTGACAAAGGGCTAATATCCAGAATCTACAATGAACTCAAAGAAATTTACAAGAAAAAAACCAACAACCCCATCAAAAAGTGGGTGAAGGACATGAACAGACACTTCTCAAAAGAAGACATTTATGCAGCCAAAAAGCACATGAAAAAATGCTCATCATCACTGGCCATCAGAGAAATGCAAATCAAAACCACAATGAGATACCATCTCACACCAGTTAGAATGGCCATCATTAAAAAGTCAGGAAACAACAGGTGCTGGAGAGGATGTGGAGAAATAGGAACACTTTTACACTGTTGGTGGGACTGTAAACTAGTTCAACCATTGTGGAAGTCAGTGTGGCGATTCCTCAGGGATCTAGAGCTAGGAATACCATTTGACCCAGCCATCCCATTACTGGGTATATACCCAAAGGACTATAAATCATGCTGCTATAAAGACACATGCACACATATGTTTGTTGCAGCACTATTCACAATAGCAAAGACTTGGAACCAACCCAAATGTCCAACAACGATAGACTGGATTAAGAAAATGTGGCACATATACACCATGGAATACCATGCAGCCATGAAAAGTGATGAGTTCACGTCCTTTGTAGGGACATGGATGAAACTGGAAAACATCATTCTCAGTAAACTATCGCAAGGATAAAAAACCAACACTGCATGTTCTCACTCATAGGTGGGAATTGAACAATGAGAACTCATGGACACAGGAAGAGGAACATCACACTCCGGGGACTGTTGTGGGTTGGGGGGAGTGGAGAGGGACAGCATTAGGAGATATACCTAATGCTAAATGACGAGTTAATGGGTGCAGCAAACCAACACGGCACATGGATACATATGTAACAAACCTGCACATTGTGCACATGTACCCTAAAACCTAACATATGGTAATAAAAAAAATAAAAAACAAACAAACAAAAAAAACTTGGTAAAGAGTGAAGGAGTGAAGCAGTGTCCCTTAAAATTATAGCACAGAGTTTCAAGGAAGAAGTCCTTATGGTGGCCTTATTGATAGATGACCTCCCTCCGTGGTCTGCACATTTAGGGCCCAGTGCTTGTATTTTATAGCAATTACTAGATTCCATGATCTCACACAGTTAATTAGTGACATACATAGGATTTGAATATAAGTTTCTCTGAGTCTATAATCACAATACTCTGAGTGTGTATTGGTGTACCTTTTTGTATCCTATGTAAACCATCTAGCGTTTAAATTAAACCCTAACCACTGGTAAAGCTATGAATATTTTTAACAAATAAATTATTATATTGAACCCATGACAAAAAAGAATTATGTAACTACATTGTATAAAATTTGACTGAAAATTAATATCACTCTATAACATAAACAATGGAACTTACAATATTAAACATGAATATTAACCTGAGCTTGGCAGTTATTTGTATTAATAGTATAATTAATGTTAAATAAAAATATGTCTGAATGCCTAATATAAAATGAATAACACATGTAAAGAGATTTTCTCTGGTAGCAAAATTAAAAGTGAAAGCCTACTACTAGGTGTAAATTTTTTGGTATTAAAAGCATTTAGGGTAAAGAGTATCCGGTTCTGAAAGAGTAGGTGACAAACATTTATTCTACCACTGATTTCTTTGCACTATAAAATTATGTGAGTAATGCCCTTTACTGAGCAGACTTATATTATGTTAATATCATTATTTTTATCCTGAATGTAATTATTCAAAGCTAGTCTTTCAGTCACGACTAATTTTGTACTATGGTGACTCATATGTCTCACCATTAAATAAGGAAGCATATACTGTTAGATTTTTTTTAAGATAACTAAAGCTAAAGATTTGCATAGTTAACCTTGTTATATTTCTGTTGACTTAGGTATGCTAAGCTAAATATTATAAGTACAGTAAATGAACTATTTTGTCTTTATTCGAAAAGAAAAAATGTGATGGTGGAAAGTGGCAGGAGTCGCTGTGCTGCTTACTCTCAGGCTGAGTGTCACCACTGTGAAGCTGCATCTCCGCTCCTAAATTGCCAACATCATGACTCAGTGTCACACAGACTGGCCTCAAAGCCAGGTCATAACATTTTGTAGCTCTGATGTAAGCAAGCCCTATGAACTGGACTTTCTTCCCCTAAAATACAAGGGTGTCCCAGAGGTCCCCAAACAATAACACCAACTTTCACTCATGGAAACTGCCTCAAATGGCAGGGAATTACCGCGAAATCTATGAGGATGAAAGGGTCTCAATCTCTCACAGACTCCCTAAAGAAGACAGAACAGATTTCACTGGCTTCTGTATGTCAAAAGGCAAGAGGAAGAAAGGGGGCAGATTATGAAGGAGCCTCTACTAATTAATGACTCCCTGTCATGTAGCAAGATCTCAAATCTATAGGCAGATGACATGCTGGAGTCCCTGAGTTAGGCTCCAAGGTACTGAGGGCTATACATACCTGGTTGTTATGGATGGAGTATCAGTGGGCAAACTGGGACCTGAATTGAAGCGTCTTAAACCACAGAAAACAGCCAGCATTTCTTACCTCTTTTGAATAATTTTATTTAATCAGATAGATTTTGGGAAAATCCCAGCTCTGCCCCTTACCTAGTGTTCGTCCTATAATAAGTGACTCAAATACTCATATATAACAAAGAGGTAATAATAATGCTTGCCTGCCTCATTGGATCCACTAGGTTCTAGCTGGCATAGAACCTACACAAAATAAATGTTCAATATATGCTAGTATTTATTTTTAACACAGAGATAATATTTCACTGGAAAATCAAACTATTGTCATGCCTCATTTTTGTTTAAATTTTAGAAGGGTTTTGTGATTCATGAAAGGTAATAAAATTATAATAAAGATTTTGGAATATACCTTGTAATGAATGAAACTCACCTTGATAATATTGGAGATGTACAATAACTTTCATAATGGAAACTTTTTTAAAGAATGGGAATATGGCAGTTGCTAAATTGATTTCTGCTGTTCTAGTGAATAACTATATTAGTAAAATTAGGATAATTCTGACTATTTGCTTAAGTCTGTTTTGAATAACTGCTTCATTATATCAATCCTAGTATTTAGAATATGGATAAGAGTTTACATGTAGAAATTATTAAGTAGAAAAACAGCAATCTGACATCTACAGGTGGCTCTGTGATTACAGATTAGGATTTTCCTTACTTTCGAAGACTCATTAATGAGATCTATTGTGCAATGGCTCAAGTCCATTTCATTCCATTTTGGAATCATTGCCTATGGACTGTTTAATAATCCAGCAAAACTGTGTTTGCTCAGGCAAGAAATAGGAAACCTACTTGAAGAAGAGTGGTAAAGACTTTTAAGAGATGAGGCAGTTTCATCCTGCTCTCCAATACACTGATAATGAAATTCAAACACTTACTCCAAAATCACACAGAGAGTTAGTGAGGTGAGGCTGAGGCTAACTCTCAGATTCAGATTTCTTGACCATTAGCTCAGTGAATGTCTGGCACAGACATCCTTTTGTTTGTGCTTTTCGTTTAGCGTGTCCAAGGACTTCAATGTGTCAACGCTTACCTGGATGTGCAATCTTCCATGATCATCATGGAATTTAAATGCTGAGCATATGGCCCTTAAATCTCCAATCCTCACAGAGTAGAGGGAGAGTTACTGTACCAGTGTTGGTAGAGAATATCTCTAACTCATACTCTCTTTTTGCTTACACCCTCCTACTTATCCACATGTCATTCCGGAACTCCCTTTCTGCTGGCATAGCTCATTCTACTTCCCTTCTGCTGTAGACTCTGTCTTCAGTTTGACTTTCTCTCCCAATTTCAGCTTTTTCCCTCCATCTACTGCCCCTTCTTCAGCAGGTTTGGGTCACTGTTTCTCCACCTTGCCTTATTAAGTATTGGTGGTCAAGGCAATTATATAATTTGGAACAACACTGACATGGACAGTAGAGGTAGATAAAGATATGGAAGGGAAAGATAAAGGAAGACAAAACATTTCTGACATGTTGTCTTTGGAAAATATCCAGCAAGTAGTACTAGACGGTCAATTGTACTGTGTAAAATAAAGGATCTAATTTCTTCCCCCTTTGAAATTCCCCCAGCCCAGTGTCCCCTCCCAGCTACCCTCCCCCATCACCTCAGTGCTTCTTCCCTTCTCCCTCAGATCCCACCATTGTTCTTCACTCCCTGCAGCCGCACCTGTTCCAAGTCAGTGAAACACCTGCAAGGCCGCAGTGTGGAGCAGGACCTTGTCTCACATTGTGAAGTACACATGCTCCAGACATCTGAATGTGGAATTAAGGATCCATTTTTGTCTAAGGCATTGCTATGTGAATGCTCAGTACTTCATTATGCAATAGGCGAAGTCCCTACTGAGGACACCAGCACAGCTGTGGCAGGAGAAATGAGATAAATCCATCCTCCCCTTTGGATACACTTACTTGAGATGTTTGCAATAAAAAAATCTAAAGGGTAATTTTGATTTGGGGATGTAAATAAATATCATGTCATTATAAAAAAGCAATATGTTATCTCGAATCACGTGTAAGGGCATCATAATCTTTTCATAATCTTTGTAGTACTTACATCTTAACACAACCTAGTGGCATTTCTTGTATACTAAAGTTTAAAAATGTTTCTGTGGGCCCACCTGTGGACCAACCCTATGTAAAACATTATCTACTTGGGAAAAGTTCATTCTGAGCTTCAATCAGTCAATTTACAAATTTGCCAAAATGTTAACAAGTTAAAGACTACATATAACCTATAAGAAATTTTATCTTTTCAAGTGCCTTGAAATTACTAAAAAAGCAATTTATAACCTAGTTTTAAAAATCATAAGTGAAAAAGTTAGTCATAAGGAGGACCATCTATTTAAGACCAATTGGTTAAAATAAAAACACACCTATCCTTTACTTAAATGAAATTTATTGTTGCTGTACAAGTATATTATATATCTTTAGAGTTGTATTATCTTCATTCAAAAGCCACTACTCCCTTATCTAAATAGTGCTCTAAAAGTTCAACTTAAAAAAAGACATTGAATTTTAATGGCTTTTGTTTTGAAAGCTGTTCTCTGACATAATTGGGAATGTCTTATGTTACTATAAATTCATGATTAGGAATGAGTAGCTTACGTAAATGAGGTAAAATGAGATTTTTGATTTGATATTTCCCCCATCAAATTCTTCCATTGGCTTAAGTGACATGGAATCATCTTTCAGCCACTGGTGTCCTTAAATAGTAAGACATAATCCCTGGGGCAACTCTCTTGGCCCAGAAAACTACAGAGGGGATGCAGAGATAAGCCAGGATGGATGTGAGGATGGCGGAAAACTATCTACCTGCTCCTCTTGCTTGTGAAATAATGGCCAACACTATTTTAGGTGCCAAAACCTATCTCATGAATTCCTAGCCATGAATCAGTAAGGCAGAAAAATGGCATAATATGATACAGTCATATTTATTATGTGATAGTTGATGTAATTAATTAATTGAACTATTTTTTAAGGTTTAGGCTCCAAGTTTACCTTTTGTAATTTTCTTTTCATAGTAAAGATGTACAGACTTAATTAAACTAATAATTGTTTTTCAATAATTGAGACTTAAACTGTTCTTTGGGCATAAAAATTTAAATGATTTGATGACAGATGAGGAGACACTGTTTGCATCCCTGATTGCAGTGCATGTGGTGGCCCACATCTAATGTATTTATCTATTAGTAATTATTAAACTGTGGATAAATTTCTCCTGTAGCTACACGTCCTTTCAAAGTTAGAGCCTGAAGCTCTCTAGTGGACTGTATCTTATATAATTCTGTGGCCAGTTTAAATCTAATAAGAAAATTGGCTTCATTACAATACATTAATCTTGTAAAGTATGATTCTTAAAGTGATAACAAATGGTTTTCTCAAAATCGGTCAAAATATAAAAAGATTTAAAATTTAATAGGGATGTTTGAGGATGTGTGTGTGTATCTGTTTGTTTGTGTGTATGTACCACCAACAAACCTCACTGTGGTAATACATGACCCACTAATTTGGATGTCAGATTTTTAGGTCTAGAGCAAAGTTGGGAATTAGAAAGTGGGTAAAAATGCCGCCTGAGATAAATGCCTTAAAGCTATGCGCTTTTCTTCATCAGAGGGAGACACACAATTTACCTCACTCAGTCACCCAGCCACCCAATGTCTACTGAGCAGCCATTATATGCTGGGCATTGCACATAAGGGAGGTGGACTCATGAAGGTGGGCTACTCTGTCCATAAGAAGCTCTGAGTTAACTGAGGAAACAAATGGGAACAAATAGTTATGACAAAATATTAAATTTGAATAATAGAAGTATGTTTTTAAGTGTAAGAGCACACAGGATAGTTAATTATGCCCGAGGAACGCATTCCAGAGCAGATATTTAAATGGGAGCTAAACAGATGCGTAAGCATTTGGAAGACAGGAAAGAGACAGCTGACATTTCAAACTACAGGAAGAATCTACCACTAAGTGTTATTCTCAGAGATGAGCAAAGGAGTCTATATGGCTATGTGGGTGAATGCACGGGGCAGAGACTTTTTCTAAGCTGTGATAAATAAAGAGCAGCATTCTGTCCTAAAAGTCACTCATAATTTATTCCCCAAATTTTCATTGAGAGCCACACTGATGGAATTCTTAGGTCAAAGCACTGTTTTGTGTACCAAAAGTAAATTTGCTTCCTGTTCCCAAGGATTTCTGTTGAGATGAGGGTGGGTAATATGTAGTGTGTTAGCTGACCAGCCTGGGCAGGAACATGGATAGAATGGAGGGAGAAGAATACAAATTAACAGCGAAAGCACCGCTGCCTGGAGCAACATAAGATAGGAAAATACAGCTGAATTCACCTCACAAACCATAAAGACCTCATTGCACCTCTGGGAACCACAATAATTCACACACATCATGTTCCTCTGAGTCCCCAAGAAAAAAATTACATCATACAATTTTATAATCAGAATAGAACTTAGAGGTCATCACTTCCCCTCCATCTCAAATCACTGCTGAAGACTAGGATCTAGTTTCTCCTTTTCCTGCTGAAAGTGAAACGAATTTCAGTATTTGTAAAGCTGTTAGTTTACTCTCACTTTAGACAGCTGTGAGGGTGGTAAAAATCTCCATATGTTGCACTGAAATCTGCCTCCCTGTTAATTTCCTCCCCTGGGGAGTTCCTGAGGGGATGAATAAACTACTATCTTCTGCTCTTCAAACCTTGGAGTTATATTTGATGTTGGATAAGAGAATACACAAATGTATCTGTAGGAGCTTTCAGCTCTTTAAGATCTCCAATATACAAGAAATAGTATCTCCAGGCACTCTATCATTTGTTTCATTCCTGACTGTATATATGCCAAGCTATGGCCATGCCAGGTCCCACAATGATGTGTTTTCTGGCATATTTGTGAATACAGTTCACAGGCTGACATTTTTCCTCCTTGGGGATGCAAAGCCATTGTGCCAGAATGACCTACAGCATTCTCAGGCCCATTCTCAGGTTTTTCTTGTATAATTCATAAACATATATAAAAAAGTTACAAAGCTCTTTCTAAGATAGGAGAAGAGCTCACCTAGAGCCAAAATTTATATATGTGATGGGTGTCAGTATAAAACCACACTAAAGTTCTACCCTCAGTAAAAGAACTGGGTCAACCATGCAGATTGATTGCTTACTAAGCTCAGATATTTCCTAATTTTTTCTAATTCTAATCAACTTGAAGATTCTCTTCCTTATTTTTACTTATCTATATCCATGGAGCTTCTGACTTAAGTTTGTGTAGTAGTTGTGCTCTACTCTTTGAAAACCCACCACCATTCCTTTCAGTATCCTATTCTCTCTTGCATGTATCTCAGGGCCCTTTCACTGCCTCCTGACTTTTCAGGAATGTGCCTTCCCCTGCCCTGTAAACTACTTTCATGGGCTAGGCTGGTTCCTCAGTTGGTAACTCAGTCAGCTAACTAATACTTAGGTCTACGTCATATATAATATCAAGCACTGCACTAGGAGAAAACAGTAAACAAGGAAATGTAAATCCCTGCCTTCACGAGGCTTAATAGTCTGATGATAGAGGCAGAAATATAAGCAAACAATTTTAAGGGAGCATGATGGATAGTGAAAAAACATGTAGAGTGCTATAAGGACCTGTAGAAGGAGAAGTTACCTGGAAGGCTTTCTAGAGGAAAAAACTGAGACCTGAGTATTGGCAGAAGTCAACTACATGAGGGGGTCTCATGAGGGAATAACACACACGATATGGTTTTTATTAGAGATGGGAGAGCAGGATATGTTTAGAGAGCTGAAAGAAGTTCCTCATGGTTGGAACATGAACCAGGAGTGGTCAAACAGTAAGAGATGGAGCTGCACAGGTAACAGGAATAAGCTTACAAAGAGGTTTGTGAGTCATGTGAGCCATGTTAATGGCAATGAAATTCATTAAAGAGTTTTAAGCAAGTGGTGACATGACTAGATATGGTAACATAACACAGGCTGCATGGAGATGAAAGTATTTCAAGGGCAGTTTGGATGCTGAAAGACCAATAGGGAGGCTATGGCAGTGATCCAGGGAGAAATGGTGACCTGGATCAGGTTCGTGGTAGCAGGGATAGAGACGTGGTTGAATTGGAGAGGCATTTACGGGATATACTCAACAAGACTTCATACTTGATTTAATGTTAAGAGTGATGCAAAAAAAAAAAAAAAAGAACTGAGAGAGCTGCCAGGTTTCTGACTTTGGTGACTGGGTAGATGGCAAAATTGAGATTGGGAAGACAGGAGGAAGCACACTTGGGGGAATGTCAGAAGTTCAGTTTTGCAAAGGTTAAATGTGAAGTGACTTTGGGATGTCCACGAAAAATATGGACAAGTCCTCTGAACTGCATATTATTATATTCAGCACCCTGAATTTCACACAGTCATCATCTTGCGCTCCTTTATTCCTTTAACTTCTTGTTTTAACTCGTTCCTCTTAGGTAGCTCCCTATTGGGTAGGCTATAGGAGAAAGGGAGAAGTTATTTATATCACTTTTTAGTTATAATAACGTAATGTGCTTTATTTGGCAATAAAAGCTGGATAGCAGCTGGCAGTATAAATTCATTTTCAAATAGTCTTGGCAAACAATTGAATCCAACCTCCACAACAAAACTTGAGCAGACCTCAAATGGTTGCTTTGGGGCTCACTGAAAATTTTGATGTTCTAAATTACTCTTCTTAGGATTCACATGCTGTGAAACTTTCATTTTATTATTTTGCAGTGAAACAATATAGAGAAGGTATTTTTGATTGTGAAAAACAAGACTTTTGATGAAATGATTGTATTACTAAAGAAGCTCCATCAATCACCGTTCAGATGTTTAAATATTACAAATGGAAACATTGCCACTTACATTGAATAGTTTCACCATCTGTCTCAACAAAGAACATTTGGAAATTTTTTAGATGCTGTGTAATCTTCTATTATGTTGGGTTTCCACAAAGGATTATTACTTGCCTCTCAACTGAACTACATTTGATAATTTTAAAAATCCAGGAAAATGATCTAGCAAAAGAAATTGCATAGCTGATTTTCTCAAATCAAAGGAGTAGTTTTCAATATATAGTAATGTTCTTTTCATTTTGGTAAGCAATGCAGAGATGCACTCATTTCTGAAAAGAAACAGTTCATTCAGACATCAAACACTGATCATTTTGTAGAGAATTACGTTGGTACTTTCCTTGAAGAGTCGTGGGGGCAGAATGCAGACACTTGGATAACATGGCATTCAAAATCTAATAGAATGAGCATCAGTGCCCTAAACTTGATAGTTCTTATTTATATTACAACAAATAGCAACAGACCCCCTTAAGAGGCTTTATAATTCTGCAACAATATTTATTGATGGCTGTGAACTCTGAACCTAAAATGGACTTTAGTCAGCTACCCATTATTGACTAAGACAGCTTTTATAATTTTATTTTTAAAGCATCAGTTGTCATGTTGCTAAAACCAATATGCTTTTCTTTAAGATTAAAATCTTAAGGAAGTTTCTGAGAGCTTTACTGTGAACATTACAATGTGTTTTCCACACAAAGAAGCTTCAGTTTGTTCAAGCAAGGACCTAACACAAAAGGCTTTTGGAAACAAGAGATTTCTCTGATCACTGAGAATGTGAGAGGCATTTATGCCAGTTGAACTAGTGGGCTACAGGAAAGTAGTCAATATGTTTCCCAAGGGAGTCTTTGAAAAACTGGAAACTTGTTGTAAAAGTGAACCAATGTCATTATAGTCATCCAGTTGTGTCATTCCACCAATTTGAATGCTAGAAATTGACTTTTGTAAAAAAAAAAAAAAAAAGCATAATATTGTATTCAAATAAACTGTGCTCAAACTAGTTATGTTTATCTCATGAGCTGCACCAATAATTTTGGAGTCAAGACTTCTTTGCAGAAGTGAAAGAAAAGTTCAAATAAATAGAAATTCACAAGTTTTCTCACTTTGAAGGAAAGAAAGACCTTTACAGGGAAAAAAGAAAAATGGAGCTTCTTGTCTAACAACCATAATTTAGATGGTTTCTAAAATGCAACCTCCTGCCAAAACAACCAGAAGGCAAATTTGCTTCAAAGGAAGAAAGGCTGAAATGATAAGCCTGTTACATGCCAGGCGGTGTGCTAAGTAAACACTTTCATAAAATTATTACATTTAATCCTCAAAACAATCCTATCGGGCAGAAATGATTATTGCCATTTTACGAATGAAGGAATAGAAATTGAGAGAGTGTATGTACCGCTCAAGGTGGCAAAGTTCTAAATATAAGAAGCGGGACTCAAAATCAAGTCTAGATGTTTCCAAAGTCCATATTTCCCCTAGTACACCATAAACTGAATGTTGTATATATTGGCCAGAGACTTCATATAATTTTATTTAAAAAGTTAATATGGCAGAACTCTATACAATCACCCATTTGTGGGTGGCGGGAGGCTAAAAGCAGTTTATCATTTCAAGCTAAACTTGTTTAGTTTTGTTTGATCTCCAACCCCTACTTCTTTTTTGTCCCTAACGCAGGTGGTTTGACTTCTCCATGCCAGCTCAGGCCCACATTCATCCCCAAGACATGTAAACCAAAAATAAGATTCGAAGCCCCCAACTGACTGATGGACCCCCATCTCAACCAAGGGCATTCCAAAGTAAACCTGAAAATCTATTTCGGGTCATGATGGGAAGGCGGGGGTTGGACATGCCTCATTATACTCTCTTCTCTTTGGAATTCAGGCACAACTGACCAACATTAACGTTAACACAGAAATCTTAAGACTAACCAAACAGACTTTTTGTAGCAATAATCCACCAAATTTCAGCCTGACTCTAGTATAGTATCACATGACAGATAGCAGGCCCTGAATGAAATCAAAGTATTTTACCCAAAATATATTTATTTGACATATTTTGAAATGGCTCTGCAAAATGGTCCCTTGTGGGGAAAATCCACATTCTGTGGAAAGTCCCTTTTCCTTTCCAGGACTTTCCTGTGATCCAGGAAAGAATTAACTAAGAGTCTGGCACCTTTTTAGGTCTGATAAGCCTCTGAAACCTGCTGCCTGGAGGCTTCATCTTCATGATAAACCCTTGGTCTCCACAATCCCTTGTCTTAACCCAGCCATTTCTTTCTATGGATACCAGGTCTTCAGATAATAACTCTTTCAGCCAATTGCTAACCAGAAAATGTCTGAGTCCACCTGTGACCTGGAAGTCCCTTACTTCCAGTTGTCTCGCCTTTCTGGACTGAACCAACGTACATCTTCCATGTACTGATTGATGTCTTATGTCTCTCTAAAATGTATAAAACCAAGTTGCAACCTGATCACCTTAGGCACATGTTCTCAGGATCTCCTGCGGCTGTGTTACAAGCCATTCATTGGTCACTCATATTTGGCTCAGAATAAATCTCTTCAAATATTTTACAGAGTTTGACTCTTTTCATCCGTAAAGAATTCCTGGCTTTAATTGGACAGGTTTTAGGAATGTAGCCATAAACCTGGGTGTGATAGACAGAAAACTGTACCCCCCCTCACATCGTGTCTAAGTCTTAATCTCCAAAACCCATGAATATGTTACCTTACATGGCAAAAGGAACTTTGACGTTGTGATTAAGGATCATGAGTTTGGAAGGTTATTCTGGATTATCCAAGTGGACCCAATGGAATCACATGGGTCCTGATAGAAGTTGGAAAACGCAGGGAAATGGAAATCCTCTATTTACTACAGGAGGAATGCAGCCCTGCCAACACCTTAATTTTAGAACTTCTGACCCCCAGAACTGTAAGGTAATATATTTGTGTTGTTTTAAGCTACTAGATCTGTGGTGATTTGTTACAGAGGCAATAGGAAACTAATTCACGGGTCCTTGCATCAACGCACCTTTGTTAATCTTGGCTCTGATTTTGTGCTCCAGGTCTGGTAAACAGGTCATTGTTTTGGTTCTAGACTCTGAATATCTGCTCTGCTACTCAGATCTTAATCTTTCCAGAGGTCTTTTTTTGCTCAAGTGACTTTAAAAAGAAGTCCAACTGGAAAAAGGTAGGTACTTATAGTTGTTATATACCTCCCAATCAACAAGTCATAAGGGTGAAAAAAATCGTTGTTCTCTATATATTTTGCTGAGGACAGTTTTGCAATCATAAGTAACATGAGCTTTGTTTCCTAAGATATACTGGATTGTTGTCCTCACTATTATTTATGAGGAAGTTTAGTGTACATAAAGTATGAACTAGGAGCTGATAGCCAAAGGCCCGCATGATACTCCTAAACCTTTGGAAATGGGATTCTATTCAGTTTTTTCAACATTTCCTTCTCTAGGGGACTAAAGTCTGAGTCAAACTTTTTCTTCTGAAAATATTTCACATGCCGACTGCCTGACTGAATTTCTTGTGTTTTAGTTTTGGTGTTTTATTTAGAGTTATTGGGTTTCAGAAAAAAATCAGTACAATGTATTGTGCCAAATTGCTTGAACTTTGCCTAGTTACCATTTTCCTAAATGTAGACAATTTCTATTCCACATGCTCACCACTAACCCCAGCTCCTACTTTCCAACTCTACCCCAACATTCCCTTTTCTCTTACGGAAATAGTGGGAACATGGTTTCCTTCACTACTCTGTGAATCACAGTCTTGTTCTATATAAGGGCAGCAGAGGCAAGGTGAATTATCTGAATTTTGCTAGAACATGATTGATACCTATCTTGTGCAGTTTTGATGATAGAATAAATACTTGCTTTAATAAAGTAGTCATATATAACCAGAATACATTGTAATTTGCTCTTCTGACTTGGCTGCTTGAACAAAGTGGCAGATGCCCTCTTCAGGTTTATTTTTGTAATAGAAACAAGATGATTTCAAGTTCCAGCAGAAAGTACAATTTATTGACTCACTTACTTAGAACGTCAAGGTCCTTAAACTTGGCTGAATCCCAAGGCTAAACTATATCGTGGATGTACATCGTGATGATTAGTACATCGTGATGATGTACATCACGATGTACTAAAATGATTTAATATAACAATGAATGCCAAAGTATAATGTAATTCAAATAAATTCAATTTGCTAAACGTGTATTACATGCCACTATTGGTCAAGTACTGGTTTTGGTTCTAGGACTACAAAAACAAACAGAGAAAAGCCTTTTCCTGAGATTGGCTGCCATATATTATTTTAGATACTTATGCCCTGCTCCTCTCCCAAATCTCATTACTGTACATCTTGGGTACAGTACCGCACCACTCCATTTTAGGGATAAGCATTTGGTAAAGGTCTATCCAACCCCAATATCCACTCTCCTAGAACTACTAACTGGTACAGAAGTGAGCATGTACAACAGTGGGACCAAAGTTGTTCTTTGGAGTTGATATATGGATGCTAGCAGAAAGAAGTTGAAAGTTCCCTCTCCCTTGGACTATAAAAAACAGAGGCGCAGGCGTTGAGGAGTTTGCAGACTTGTAAATTAAAGACTATCATCAGCCAGTTTCCCCAGAAAATTCTCATTTTTATCCAAAAAGAATAAAGGATAAGGTCAGCACACAGGGGGAAGCAGAGCTAAGAGCTGGAGAGAGGGAGAACATTTTTGCAACCTACTCATCTGACAAAGGGCTAATATCCAGATTCTACAATGAACTCAAAAAAATTTGCAAGAAAAAAACAAACAACCCCATCAAAAAGTGGGCGAAGGATACGAACAGACACTTCTCAAAAGAAGACATTTATGCAGCCAACAGACACATGAAAAAATGCTCATCATCACTGGCTATCAGAGAAATGCAAATCAAACCATAGTGAGATACCATCTCACACCAGTTAGAATGGCCATCATTAAAAAGTCAGGAAACAACAGGTGCTGGAGAGGATGTGGAGAAATAGGAACACTTTTACACTGTTGGTGGGACTGTAAACTAGTTCAACCATTGTGGAAGTCGGTGTGGTGATTCCTCAGGGATCTAGAACTGGAAATACCATTTGACCCAGTGATCCCATTACTGGGTATATACCCAAAGGATTCTAAATCATGCTGCTATAAAGACACATGCACACATATGTTTATAGCGGCACTATTCACAATAGCAAAGACTTGGAACCAACCTAAATGTCCAACAACGATAGACTGGATTAATATCATAGTATTATAATGAGACTTGATACATGGGAGAACAAGACTTCTACCTTGTTCTGTTTCAAGAGCATCTTAGCTTTTTTAAACTTTTACTCATCCATATAAATTTTAGAGTCAGTTTTTCAAGTAGTACGCACACACACTCAAAAACACACATACTTAATGGAATCGGCATTTCTATGTTGCTGCATTTTCTCATCTATGGATTTAGTACATTACTCTGTTTGGGTCTCTTTTAATCATTCTCAGTAATTTCTTGTATACTTTTGCATAGACATATTGCACTTCTTTTATTTCTATGTGTTTGATATTTTTATGCTATGTTCAATTTTTATTTTCTATTTGATTCTGGCATTTAGAAATACAATTCTTTTTTGTATACTGACCTTGTATTTAGTAACTTTGATAAACTCACCTATTAATAATTTATTATGGGTTATTTTTGACATTCAATTTATGCAATCATATCTTCCATAAATAATGATAGTTTTGCTCTATCTATTGAGTGGGTCTCATTATTGTTTTCCTTTAGTCTTTAAATATAGTAGATTATTTCAATTGATTGTGTGATGTTTCATTGTTTGAATGTGATAATATTTTGTTTGGCTGTAGCATCTATTTGCATGAGTGGATTGGCCTGCAATTTTCATTTCTTTTGCTGTCCTTGATAGGTTTTGATATTAATGTTATACTTGCCTGATAAAATAAATTGTGTTCTTTCTTTTCACTAGATGAATTTATGTAAGATTGTAACTGTACTTGATTTTTGTTTTTTGAAGCAATTGCCAAATTTTACCATTTTTTAAATTGAGTTGTCTTTTTTATACTCATTATTTGGGAAAGTGGGTAGAAGGAAGGAGTTCTTTATGTAGTCTGAACACTTGTCGTGTGTAAGTTATATTAATTGAAAATATCTTCTTCCCAGTCTGTCTTATATTTTCAGATTGTTGTAATTTTTTCACAACTTACAGAAAAATGATATAAACTTACTTGGAGCTTACTCTGTGGGCATATTTTTAATTACTGTTCCAATTTTTTCTAATTATTAAAGGAATAATCAGGTTTTCTAATTTTTAAACATTTTAGTTTTCTGGGAATTTTCACTTACCTGAATTTTCAGATTTATTAAAATCAAATTATTGATTTCTTATGTGATTTTTAATCTGCCTTTAAAAATTTTGTCTCCTTAGAGTTTTGTCAATTTAGTTTACAGTTTCAGAAAAATCAACTTTCATCTTTGTTCTTCTTTTATGTTTGTAGTTTTTTAAAATTGTTTTCTGCTTTTTCCTGTTATGTACTTTATTTTACATTTCATTTATTTTGCTGTTTCTAACTTTTTAAGGATTATTTACATAATTAACTCATTCTTCAGCCTCCTTTCTTCTGTAATATATACATTTAAGGCTATACATTTTCATTAAGTGCTGCGTCCAAGCTAAGTAAGCTTTAATTTTAAAAGATGTTATGTAGTATTTTCATTTCTAAATGCTTTCTAATTTTCTGTATGATTATTTCCTTGAGGCACAAGTTATTAGAAGAGTGTTCCTCAAGTTCTGAACCTACAGAGCTCTTCTGATCATCTTAGTATTATTCATTTCTAGCCTAATTGCATTGCTGCCCAAGAATAAGGGTGATATATACCAATTCTTAACAATTTTACACTCTTATTTTATTATCCAGTAAGCAATCACTTGTTTATAAATGTTCATCATGTACTTGGAAATAATGTATAATTGTTTTATAATTCTGAAGTATGTTTTTAATACATGTTTATTAATTGTATTGTTGAAATCACCTATATCCGTACTGTTTTTTTTCTCCTGCTATTCTCTCATTCTCTGAGAGAGCTACATTTAAATTTCCCACTATTTTTATGTATTATTAATTGTATCTAAATATAAAATTGTACATTTCTGGTTTTATTTTTATATGAAGTTGTCCTCTTTATTTCTAATAATGCATTTTGCCAAATAGAGTAGTTTGTCTCATCTTAATATAACTCTAAAAATTCTCGTTTTATTGCTATTGGTCTGATTTTTCCTTTTCGTTCATTTATTTTCAACATTTCTGTTTTCCTCTAATTTTAGCTGTCTCTTAAAAACAAAATAGAGTTCAGTTTTATAATTTAGTTTAACAGTACTGGTTTTTTAATTTAGTTCAGTTACAGTCAGTATAAAATTACTGATATATTTGACTTTAAAGCTATTATTTGTTTTTCTGCTTTATTTTTCCTAACATTTTAGTTTTATTTTTGTTCTGTTTCTTCTTTTCTTTTAGCTTGAATAAGTATCCATAAATATTTTTTTGTTTCCTCTACTAATTCAAAAGTAAGCATTAAGTATACATTATATTTTTCTTCTTTAAGTGCTTACCCTTATAATTACAACATAATTAATTTATCAAACAATGAAAGAAATAAGTAACTTTACTCTTCTTAAACCTTAAAACATATTTACCACATTTTATAAATTGTATGCTATCAACAGGTAGATGGATGCTTTGTTTTTACAAAGACATTATGGTTATTATTTATAAGGTTAATATTTGTTTATATGCATTCACACAGCTACTACATTGTTTTCTTCATTTTTGCTTTCATTGTTTCATCTGGGCTGACTTTCTTCAGTAGAATTTTTTTTTTAGTGAGGTTCCACTGGTAGAATATTTTTGGGTTTTGTTTGCCTAAAAAGTACCTTCATTTCACTCTCATTTTTGAAATATATTTTCACTAGTCAGAATTATAGTATGACATTGATTAATCTCAGTATATAGGGTATATGGTAACACTTTTCTGTCTTTCATTGTTGCTGTGCAGAAGTCAACTCAGTCTCACTACTGCCTCTTTGAAGTTAATCTCTCTTTTCTATATGTCTATTAATATCTTTTTCTCATTAAAGATTTACAATTTGCTGATGTGTGTGGATTTATTTTTATTAATCCTTCATGATAAATGAAGGATAAATTCTTGAATCTGCCTGTAGTAGGCAAAATTCTAAGATGGTCTGCAAGATTCCTATCCTCTGGTGTATATAATCCTCTCCTCTTGAGTTTGGAAGCAACTTGTCATTCTGGTGGGATTTTATTCCTGTGATGAGGTGACAAAGAAGTTTATATGACAAAGATGAAGGATTTTGAAAATGTAATTAAAGTGTCTAATCAGTTGACTTTGAGCAAGCACTTTAAAAATGAGCGGATCCAGGCATTCCTTGAGACAAAAATTTGGAATAAGATAAATTTTCCTGCTTGTTTTGAAGAAGCAAACAACCATGTCATGAACTTCCAGTGGAGGAGTATGTGGCAAGGACCTGAGTGTGGATTCTAGTAGCAAAAAGAGAGATATATACATATGTGTGTGTATATATATATATACACATATATATGATATGTCTCTCTCTCTCATATATATACATGAGATATATAGATATATGGCAGATATGGCAACTTCTCCTGGGGTTTCCCTCTTCCTGGCTACTATTATAGTTGATTATTTTTCAGTTATGTTCACTTTTCATTTACAGCTTGATTTAATGAAATCTTAAAAAGGGTAGTTTTCTAATGCAAATATATATATATACACATATGTATATATACATATGTGTATATGTGTATATATATACACATATGTATATACACATATACACATATGTATACATACATATGTGTATATATATATTTGCATGTATATATATATATACACATATGTATATATATACAGAGAGAGAGAGAGAGAAAGAGAGGAGGGAGAGAGGAAGGGAGGAAGGGCATGTTAGTCTTACACTGCAAGGAAAGAAATTCTGCCCACACTACTGAACTTGGAAGAAGACCCTGAGCCTTGGATAAGATCAAAGCCCTGGCCAACACCTTGATGGGAGCCACCTTGTGAGACCTGGAGCAAAGGACTTAGCTAAGTTATGTACAGATTCCTTACCCACAGCAACTGTGGGATAACAAATTTGTGGTGTTTTAAGCTGATAAATTTTTGGAAATTGTTTACACAGTAATAGGAAACTAACATGGTATGTCAGTATTTTTCATCCCTTCTAGAAAACTCTCAGCTATTTTCTTTTCAAATATTGGCTCTGCTCTCACTATTTTTACTTTCAGAAATTTTAATTAAACAAATATTAGGTGTTTTTCACTCTATTCTCTATGTCTCGAAACAGGTGTTATCTTCTATCTCTTGGTCTTTGTGTAATATACTCTGGATAATTTCTTAGGGTGCTCCTTCTAGTTCACTAATTCTCCATGTGTGTCCGTTCTTCTGTTAACCTGTCAGTCAGTCTTTAATTTTAATGACTGCTTTTTCGTGTCTAGAAGTTATAGTTGTTTCTTTTTCAAAACTGCTTGTTCATATTCAGGTAAAAATATTTCTAAAGTGTTTTCTATATTTTCCTGCTTTCATTAGAGGTGCAGATATGAGGCATAAAGGAACCATTTTTTCGTTTATTAATATATAATATTTCTTCAGGTTTCCCAATACAAATAGCATTGACTATACCCCCCAACACACACACACACACACACACACACACACACACACCATGCACATACATACAAAATTAGGTAACTATTTTCTACAATGAAAGTCACCATTATCAGAAATTTAGTTATATCTCTGTTAGATCATTGGACATAACTAGTGATCATAACTCTGTTACAGCTTCCTCATTCTGATGAAAATCTGGGGAATGTCAACCATAAAAAAGGAAGAACCACGAAGAGCCATATGTTTGTGTAAAATTCCAGGTCATGAAAACTGTGTGTGCTAGCACCCCCTAAGGCTGCTGCCTCTTACATACATAGGATGGAAGTTTAGGTTTGGACAGAACAGTGCTAGGTGGCTGGGCTAGGACTCTCTTTTGTGCATGTCCTTGTTTCATTCTCCTTCTAGCTTTTACAGTGTATTTCTCTAGCTTCCACCACACCCCCTCCCCCCACCCAAGACAGAGTCTTGCTCTGTCGCCCAGAGCTGGAATGCAATGGCACAATCTCAGCTCACTGCAACCTCCGCCTCCCAGGTTCAAGCAATTCCCCTGCCTAGCTTCCCAAGTAGGTGGGATTACAGGTGCACATCACCACGCCTGGCTAATTTTTGTATTTTTAGTAGAGGCGGGGTTTCACCATGTTGGCCAGGCTGGTCTTGAACTCCTAACCTCGTGATCCGACCGCCTCGGCCGCCCAAAGTGCTGGGACTATGGGCTTGAGCCACCACACCCAGCTTTCTCTGGTCTTTATGAGCTCAGTTATGAATAAGCTTTATAACATTTCATATATAGAGAAGAATTGGAAGAAATTACTTCTAACAAAGTCAATGATTTCATAGTGATAAAATTAACTGGGAAATTGTATTTATAGAAACTTATATAGTGGCGATTCCTCAGGGATCTAGAACTAGAAATACCATTTGACCCAGCCATCCCATTACTGGGTATATACCCAAAGGAGTATAAATCATGCTGCTATAAAGACACATGCACACGTATGTTTATTGCGGCACTATTCACAATAGCAAAGACTTGGAACCAACCCAAATGTCCAACAACAATAGACTGGATTAAGAAAATGTGGCACATATACACCATGGAATACTATGCAGCCATAAAAAATGATGAGTTCGTGTCCTTTGTAGGGACATGGATGAAACTGGAAAACATCATTCTCAGTAAACTATCGCAAGGACAAAAAACCAAACACCGCATGTTCTCACTCATAGGTGGGAATTGAACAATGAGAACTCATGGACACAGGAAGGGGAACATCACATTCCGGGTACTGTTGTGGGGTGGGGGGTGGGGGGGGCGGGGACAGCATTAGGAGATATACCTAATGCTAAATGACGAGCTAATGGGTGCAGGAAATCAACATGGCACATGGATACATATGTAACAAGCCTGCACATTGTGCACATGTACCCTAAAACCTAAAGTATAATAAAAAAAAAGAAAATTAGGAAATTAAAAAAAAAAAAAAAGAAACTTATATTGACCTGACTACTAAAAAACATAATGCCTGAGTCTATGGGTAGAGTCGCCTATTTATCTTTTATATACACCCTCACCCCAGTTTGGAGTTCTTTATGGTAGATGCTGCCTTTTCCTTTCATCAGGACAAAGCTCAGCCAGGCTGATCAGAATAAGAGAGGAAAAGGTAAAGTGTGGAGAGGGCAACAGTCGAGAAATCCAGTCACCATGGCACCGCTGACTCAGAGATGTTTGCTGGTCTCACCCCTACCCTATTCCTAGTCTCTTTATCTGAAAAAGTTTGAGAAATTTGAGCAGTTTAAATTCTATGGTTTTAGATACAGCTGAGAAATTTCAACAGCTATAGAAAAGGAAATTCTTTTTTAATTTCCTTCATCTCTGCTATTTTTTTCCCTTCCTCTTTGCCTTACAAACATTTTTTTATTATGTTCTAAATTATGAAGGCAGAAATCTCTTATACATTTTGATGGATTTTTCCTGGTTTTACTTGTTTTTCTACTCATGCCAACCAGTGTAATTATTTAATACTTATTGAATAATCATGGGCCTAGCTGGTAAGCTTTTTGTTACTATTTTTATTCGGCATTGCCAAGAGACATTTGAACCACATACAAAAAACAGTACATTGCAGTTTAGGATTTTACAAACACAGACTTATTTCTTTTCCCAGTTTTAACATTTATTTTTAAGAAAATATTTTCATGTTAATGATAATATTTCCCTGTTAATCAACTATTTCCTCCATTTTAGAATAAAACAAACCATACCTATCTCAGGTCAAATTCTGTTAAAGAGAGGAACAAAAATATCATATATAATGACTCCTTTAGGCAGACAGGATATCATTAAATAAATTGTTGCTCTAGCTTTGGAAATGTCACCTTATTGGCCTGAAAGAATTCCCATAATTCTGGAAGAATAACAATTTATTCCACACACAGGAACAAGAAGAAAATAGGGCAAATGTAAGTTCACCTGAGGATGATTGAATGTCATCACAAATTTGAGTCCTAGTTCCTACTCTTCAATTTCTCACTCATGTGTAAGCGTAGAAAATAAATAGATAAGTGCTTCCCAAACAACTTAAATGAAGGGACCCGAGGGCATGAGCTTGCCTAAATTCTAGGTCACAAGAATGCTGACCTAGTCACCAGTCAACAACTTTCTACAAAAAAAGTCTCATTGTAATTTTCTAATGACTCCTTACTGACTTTAAAATGTTAATGTAACTTCCTAATACTGACCTTCTCCTAGAGACTGATAATCAGATTCAGTGAGTCTAATATTTCTTTCTGTATGAGCATATGAAGCTTATCTTTTTATGAGCCATACAAAGAAACCAAAGTAGTCAAATTCTCCTAAACAATTAAAAGTATACTGCACCAACTCCTCATGTCAAGGCTAAATGTCAACAAAGGTTGTAGTAGTTAGTAAATGTTTTCATTATAAAACTAAATTTTATTGATCTCTTTTGCATAACCCATTTAATTTTAAAATTTCTAAACTGAATCTTCATTTTGCAGTACCAAGAATCAAAGTAATTATCTGCTTGCTATTGCCAAATTAGAAAAAAAGAAATATAGGGAAATGTTTGCTTTAAATGTATAAATCCTATTTATTTCCTATTGGCTATTGGCACGTAAAGAGTTAAATTATTTGACCAAAAAAACAATTTTTATTTGGCAACCTCTCCTGGGGTCTCCCACTTCCTTGCTACTATTATAGTGGATTATTTTTCAGTTTTGTTCACTTTTCATTTACAGCTTGATTTAATGAAATCTTAAAAAGGGTAGTTAGTTTTCTAATGCAATCCAGATGAAAATAGTAGTGTAATTATTACCACCTTCAAATTCATTCTGGCTTCAACTTTTTTGTCTTTATAATTTGGTACTTTCAAAGAAAATTTTAATTATGCATAAAATTAATAAAGGGTGATTTATATTACCATTGTGACTGCTTGTCTGGTAATAAATGGAAGACTGAATCCTTGATGGAATTTTTACAACAGGAAACATAATTAAATGGCCGTATCATTATTATCAAGGAGGAGTTATTAAAGTACAGTGTATTGCCTCTTACACAAAAGCATTTTGTTCAGCAATTTGAAAATGAAAAGTAGAAAGAGTAGTACATGAGGAATTGGCTTTATGCATTAAGATATACAGTCACAGCATCTGTATACGTATATGATTTAAAACATAATGGGAAAAGTATTGTGCAAGAAAAAATAAGTAACAGCTCCTTCCCACAGGAGGCTGTGTTTGAATGCTGAAGTAACATCAACACACACATGTAAAGGAGAAGCCTGTGAGACTGGATTAGGCAAAAGAAAAAAAATGTGTCCTTTTCTCTAGGAATTTCAGACTAATGAAAAAAATGGACATTGTTCAAAGGAATATGAGTTGGTGAGCTGCAACATCACCATATCTGTAGTAGTGTCCATATTTGCATTTTATTCAAATACAACGGGCACTACTTTTTTCTTTTATTTCTTGTCATTGTCCTCTTATGCATAGAATAAAGAATTTAGAAACCACAAATTTAAAGGATACATTTCAATTTTTAAACATTTTGTCATATGTGTAATCATATATTACCTATTCTGTTTTAACCTTTTAAAAGAAAGGCGTAATATGAAAAACTCCATGGTAAATCAGACTTCTATCACTTGTTTTAAATTTTGATATCTAGTACATGGTGTCATTCATTTATTCATTCATGCGCTAAATGTATCTTGAGCACTTACTAAATATCAGGAACACTTAATAGGTTTAGATTGATTTACTTCACTTGATTTACATAGCAATCAGCCAGCTACTTAGTAACTTGTGTTTGGGCAGTAACAGGGCATAGAAAATCTTAGCCCATCTGTGGTAGCTTAAAAACTTGAAAGCACAGTTGGCATTTACTTTTTACTTGGAGGAGAGCACTAGAGAGTTCAGAAGATCCCCCCTTCATCCAGTTTTTAAAATACGCCAAAGAAAGAACACAGAAATGGAAAAGTACTACAATATTCATGGAGGGGGATAAAGTGAAAGCATTTGGTAAAAAAGTATTCTCTGACAGGTAGGAGTCTGCTATGAAACTTATTTTTTTTAAGAATTTCTCCAAGTCGTTAATTCTAAGGTTTCTGCCTCTGCTAGATCCGTTTTATTCTGTGTCTACTCACACCCCTGATTGATCATCCCAGGCCCATTTGGTAGGGCTGCAGGAAAAGCACCTAAGCTGTGCGGCGACTGGTGGAGGAGAAAGAATTGGGTCCTCCAATTCCCGCTAGAGTAGACCCGAGACTCTCACTCAGACAATCCTCCTCTAACCCTTCTCTCAATCATCTCCACTTTGACCACCTCTCAATCCAACGAAGGTGATCTCAGCCTAGTCTGCTTCCGCATACAGCGTCTGAGGCTAGAATTCCAGGCCATTCTGGAAACTGTTGTTCGCCTAATTTTACACGAAAGAAGATGTTGGTGGGGTAGGAGAGCAGTCCCCTATGTGTCTTTCTCACACATTTTCCCAGAAGGTTCTGTCTTTCTCTCCTTCCCCAGCAGGGAGAGGAAAGGGAACTGTGCACACATCACAGGAAGGGTGCCAGTTATACTTCATTTATTTTGTTCTGCTTGGTTTTGTTTAAGCTTTTCTGGCCTAGGCAAAAAGTTAGCTAATTTTGCTTCACTAAGCCATTGTATGGTATAGGGGACATTTGGGCCTCCGTGTTTATTTACAGCTCTTCATTTTGGATGTGAGGCCTGAACTTATTGAGTTCATGCTTGCAGATCTGTTGCCAATAATTAATTAGAGAATCTTAAAAAAAAAAAGCCAGAGAACATACACACACACACACACACACACACACACACACACACACAGAGGCATACACCATCAGGTGGGCTAGGTACAATAAAATAACAAAGAAAACAATTCAAAGGAAGCAAGAAATTCCAGGAAAGAGAAAAAACATATTTCATGGGTATGGAAGTTGAGATCAGCTCTGTGCTTGAGAGATGAAGTGGAGTACGAATAAAGGTTTGGGGAAAAGCAGAGACTGAGAAGCACACACCTATTATTGGTGAGTTCTTCATCAACAATCTGTTATGAATTAGTTGTATTCCTTGGGGAAAATAATGCTCTGCTTTTAATTTTCTTGTTTTTTAAAAAGGTGAGATAACCTTTCAGATTTTTCCTAGCCTCACTAATACTGATAATAACAATAATTTCTAATAGCAGCTATTATTTATTGAGAACCTACTACATTATCTGAAATAATTCTCTCAAGCAGTAATCATCATCCTAACAGAAGAAAAGATGGCTCAGAGCTGTCCAGTGCTCATACACAGTCCTACGTTTTACCTACAAAATATTTTTATGAGATGCAAAAAGTTAAGAGAAATGGATAACAACTATTAATTAACAATAAATGAATAATTTCCACATTTATAATTTATTGCCTAATCTTACAATAAATGTTTAATTATGGGCCTATTGTACAGCAAACAATAAAGTAGTACACCATAAAGCACTACGCTGGGACCAAGGCACCTGTCCAGGGTTGCGGAGCTGGTCATTACACCCCTGTGGGCCGTTTTCACCACCTCTGAACTAGACCTGTGTTTCTGAATACACACGACAAGTTTGGGGGTCTGTGAAACTCCAGCTATTGTATATAAAATTATAAGATTTGTATACTTATGTGGATATACCCAACATTGTGGGGATAGGGCCCCACACTTTCACTAATGTCTAGAACAATGCTTTTTAATCAATCAAATTTTAGCATTGTGATTCTGGATGATATTGAAGTAATTTTCAAGCTCTGGCTTGCATGGCTAGCTATACAAAGTGAGTGTCTCCTTGCTCTGCTCTTTGCTTTCTGTTTGTGAGGTTCATTCTGAGAGGCGTATCTCTTTCACCCCTCTTTCCATGAGTGGTCCACCTGAGCACCTAAATCCTTCCATAGAAACTCTTTTAAATGCCCCCTGAACTCTCTTAAAAGGACCTCAGATCAAAAATGTAAACAAACAAACAAACAAATCAAAATATGCATTCTACAAGGAAGAGTACGTCAAAATAAAACAGCCTAGCTCTTGCTTTATAATGAGAAAATAAACCAGAAACACAGTTTTAAGAAACTGGTTATAGGAATCATAATGAACCATAGTACTTACTTACATTTTCTATTTTTTTTTTTTTTTTTGAGACGAAGTCTCACTCTGTTGCCCAGGCTGGAGTGCAGTGGCCCAATCTTAGCTCACTGTAGCCTCCATCTCCCGGGTTCAAAAGATTCTTGTACTCCAGCCTCCCAAGAAGCTGGGATTACAGGCAAGCACCAACACATCCGGCTAATTTTTTGTATTTTTAGTAGAGATGGGGGCAAAAAAACAAAAAAAGAGACTTATTGATGAATACAACCTCCAAAATGGAAAAGTAGCATATCTGGCATATTTGAAAACCACAGCGAATCATTTCTAAACAAACCCTGCTCTGTATGGCAAAGTGATTTCAGTAAGAATTATGAAATGAAACAAATATTAACAGTAATGGCCAGAAAAAAATTATCTATGACAGCAAAAAGTAATTAATTAAATAATAAGTCCTAAAAACAAAAAGGTGATGGATTAACACTACTTTATTATGTTAATGTCTTTTTTGAAAGAAAAGAGGGAGGCACAAAAAAAAAAATAGTCCCAAAGGAGTGAAATCCGCAAGGATCAGATAATAATTTGCATGTAAAATGACAGAATTGAAGAAAGGCACATTCTGTTGTTTCAGCTTTCTAATCCCTGTGATATTATTGATCATTTCCAATCTACTGTTTAAATGCAGAAATAAGTAGCAGCACAGGGGTTGGAAACATGAACTAAATCTGAAACAAGTTTGAGTAATTAGATCCCTGTCAAACTTACTCTTGCATTAGAGATGGAGCTGAGTCTTGGAGGAACAGTGTATTAATTAGGAGTCTTCTAAACTAACTACTGTGTGGAATACAGTTTTTATTAAATGATAAGTAATAAAGTGTGCTCATTTGAACTTTGCAGATATATTAGTATACTCAATTTTAACTATAACAATTACTTGAACATAAACCAAAAAATTATTTTTCCACTGCAGTTATTTTATCACTGACAATGCTTAGCATTGATGACACATGGTGAACATTAAAAAACAGACCCACTTTTAGTTGGCTTTATTATTGTTTTAAAATTCACTAGAGTCAATGCCTATCCTCTGTTAGTGTCTATACCTAGTATGGACCACTGTCTGACCTTGATATGCCATTGGGGTAGGAGGAATAAATCACTTTTAATTCTTCAAAATAAATTACCTTTTCCCTTAAAAAAAAAAGAAAAAAAGAACATATGATCAATTCTGTTACCACACCACCTTTTTGCTGTCCAGGATGCTGGCTTTAGGAAGACTTTTCCAAAAGCATGATCTACGAAAAGCATTTTACTTGTTTCCAATGACTATATGGTGAATAACCTCTAAGATGTTAAACGGGATGATTTTTGTAGCAGATAAAAACTTCTTTCTGTTTGGGAAGGTATCAGATGTAAGTCAAGCTATACCAATCACTATCCCTGCAGTTTCTCTAAGCTACAACATCTCTTGCAGTAGAAAGAAAATTATGCTTCTTGTCATTACTTTTTGGGAGTAAAGTTAAAGTAAAAAATGTGTCCGGTGCTGAACACTCCCTTCTGTTCCACTGGGTTGGCTCAGTACAGAAGATTAGGTGAGATGAGGGAGAGGGAAGAATCCAGGCAGTAGAGTTTAGAGGCAGCAGAGAACAGCTTCTTTAATGGAAACTGTACAACCTGACATTAGTTATGTTTTCATTAAGTTTGTGTTAAGTAATTTAGTATTGCTCCAGCACTTAAGCCAAAATATATTACCATGATTTGTGCTAAGATAGCTTTGCCTCTGCCCACACCAATCTCTCTTACAAAACTAGAATTTCTACCACGGCATTAGACACCGGAACATAGTTCTTATTCTGATACTTTGAAAAAAGATCTTTTCAAGCTTTTCTCTGAAGTAGGTTAATAACTGAAGAAATTTGTAGGTTTGGAAAGTCTGCGGTATTCAGCTGCTTGCTCATTTTTGTAATGGTCGCCTAGCATAAACATACCCTAAAATATTTGGCATGTTTTAATAGTTTCAATTAATTAGACTCTGTATAATCAAGAGGGGAGTAATGCAAACAATTGACATGTGTGAATTTAAAACATAGAATGCCCCAAGCTTTCTTTGTGTGAGGAATTTTACTTTAAGATGGTCTATTTTGTCTGCAGAAAATATGAGGTACATGCAGAAAGTTTTCCAAGAGCAAAGAGTTTAGGGACTATTGAGTTTTTTAAGGCTAGCAGATTTTTTTTCCACATCTAGTGCTACTCAAAGCCTTCAATATGCTAATTCAGATTCAACATGCTAATCACAACCAGGAGGGGGATATGGTATGATGACATGTTTCCAAATTTACTACAGAATTCTTTTTTTCAGGGGGTGTCTTCTGGAACTTAGCATTCCATAGAACCTACTTAAGAAACTTTTCTACGTCTTTACTATATCTCAGACGGAACCCATGGGAAAATTGCATGTTTCGGCCCCTAAGATCTCTGTTTCCCTTCGCCGAATTCCGCATCTTGTGCTTAGAAACTTGTGTCCCACATTTTCCTGCTACCAGCAAAGGAAACAACCATAATCTTCCCAGTTGAATTGGAGAGTCTCTAAAGTGTTCCCTAAGGAAATGTGAGGCTATGGGAAGTACATGAACTTGAAATAACATTTAAATGCCTTAAATCGTGCTTACCACATTGTAGACACACAGTAAATGTCAATTTGTTCCCTTCTCCAATTATCTTTGAAAAATGAAGATTTCTTGTTAAATTTGCTTCAGAGTAGATATTGAGTACAAGCCTACAATCTCACTAAATGCTATTTGTTATTTAGTGACTGTGATATAGTGAGCATGTGATACGGAGTCCACCTTTGATGAAAAACTTAAAGTAATTTAGTAATAAGACACTCTTATCTACAAGACAAAAATAATCAGTGGACGTATGTTAGCCAGTAAGACCCATGGGATCTGTCAGCCCTAGCTAAAGAGAGTGACTTACCAGAAAGACTTTGAAATAATAATAACATTTGATTTAGACGTCAATCTCTTGCATTATACAATTATACAAAGTCGATTGGAAGCTAAGACATTTATGAGAAAATCATGTTATTTAAAAATTATGAGTGACTTACCTGATTTGGTGCAAGAGCATTATGTCTCTAGCTTCTACTCACAATCTAAGCTAAGTACTTTGATGCACGGGGCCTTTGAATTTGTTCCAAATATTAAGAGGTATGCCATTTAATTTTAGGATAGGACAGAAGTGGGAACGGTTGGGAAGGAAGTAAGTTACACTCATTTCCTATATATGAAGAGTAGATGTGCTCTTTTGTTTAATTCTAACATCAATGCTATGGAGGGCTTATTAATATCTCACTTATACAAATAAATTTGGGCTCACAGATCAGAAGTAAAATGCCCAGGGTTACACAGTTATTAAGTCTGGAAAGAGTCGGGATTGTGAACCCAGATTTATTGGGTTCCAAAGTCTGCATCTTTTCTATCACTAGTGGTTTTGCAGCAACATTAGGATTTTGTTTAATAGGATATTTTTAATAATATTTAAAAAATTTAATGGTAAGTTTTCAAGTGAATTTAAAACAAATCAGTTAGCAAAAATGTAATTTTCCATGTGATCCTGAAGTAACACTATTGATACTAAACAAGAGACTCATGCATCCTTCTTACTTGTGATAGTTACTTTATGTGTCAACTTGACTGGGCCATTGGGTGCCCAGACATTTGATCAAACATTATCCTCAGTGTGTCTGTGAGCACGTTTCTGGATGTGAGTTAACCCTTGAATCAGTAGATTGAGTAAAGCAGATCGTTCTTCCTAATGCTGGTGGCCCTCACCCGATTAACCAAAGACCTGACAGAATAAAAGCCTTAAGTAAGAAAAAATTCCTCCTGCCTCTGATCACTTTGAGCTGAGACATCCGTCTTTTGCTGCCTTTGAACTCAAAGGAAAATACTGGCTCTTTTGAGTCTTGAGCCTGCCTGCTTTTGAACTGGAACATATACCATTGTCTCTTCTGGTTCTCATGTCTTTGGACTTAGACAGGAACTACAGTATCAGCTTTCCTGGTCTCCAGCTTGCCAGCTGCAGATCTTGGAACTTCTCTGCCACCATAATCACATGAGCCAATTCCTTGTCATACAATCCTTCATATATATATATATATATATATATATATATATATATATATATATACACACATACACACACACATATATATGTATTATATATATATGCACATACACACACATATATATAAAGTATATACACATACACATCTGACTATATATATATATATATACAGACACATATATGTATATATCCTACTGGATCTGTTTCTTTGGAGAACTCTGGATAATCTGGAGAATACATTAAGTAAGGTAATTTCTGTGGGAAATAACAATAAAAAGTATTATTTATTGTTGCCAGCAGCTTAGTATTATCACTGTGTGACTATTTAAATTATTTCCATTATAATCTGTCTTACAGAGAAGTTTCGTATTTTGTGATTTTTATTTGCTTTCCTGTCAGGGAAAATGCTTGTTTCTGGGGTGTATCCAAGCCCTGTCACTTTTTCAGATATATGGGAGCACAGAGTTCACTAAAATTTGCTTTCCCTGAAAAGGCACATCTGCCCCGTACTGGAAACTTGAAGTATCTTTAGAGTAATGGTTCTAAACTTGGGAAATCTCAGTCTTTGTTGGCAGCTCTGGAACCTCTTACCATGAACACACACACACAGACACACACACACCACACATACACACACACGGATGCACATGTGTGCACTCACATAAGTTTGTATCAATTTTAGTTTTAAAACCCTTTTTTCTGACATCCCTATCAAAGTCTCTAATGTTTTCTGGAAACAACTGAAAAGAATTACAGGAGTCAGAGAAAAGCGGACTCAGAAATCAGTGCTTATGGATGACAAATTAGAAAACAAAAGAGAAAAGAATGAAGACCAAGGGAAGACCTGAGATCTGCTGGGGGGTGAACATTTTCTATTAGGCACTTATTTCATTCAACACACTTATGAAACACTAAATATGTATAAGACACTTTGGAATGAATGGAGATACATCAAACATAAAATTTGCCCTCATGATTTTACAATCAGCAAGGGAAAAGATTACTTCTACATATGAATCTAAAAACTGGCAGGTGTTCTAACAGAGGTTTGAGAGTACAATTATATAGGGCTGAGAGAGGATATTATCATCTGGGGTGATCCGGAAAGGCTTCCTGGAAGTGGTAGCATTGGAAGATGATATTGAAGGATGAGTAGACCTTGCCAATTGGAGATATGCATTATCCTCCAGGCAGAAAGAATAGGACAAACAAAGTCATGGAGGAAAGACATGTAGGGCTATGTGTGACAGCATGGCTGGACTAGAGATCAGGCATGGGGTCACTGTAGGTATTGTGGGAAGCTTTGGTAAAAATAAGAAGGGTTTTTCCCTTTCACTAGTCATCTTGAGCCTTAGAAAGATTTAGAGCAAAGTTACCTGAAGAGACATGTCCTTTTGAAAGAGTGATCTGACAGTGGTGTACTCTGGATTGAAGCAATGACAGACTGGAATAGTGGAAAAACTTGCAGGGAAGTTAACTTGATAACTCAAATGGAATAAAAGAGAAACAAAAGGAATGCATTGCAAAGGTTTATTTTTTCCATAATACTCTTCTAAGGCTGTTTTGAAATGAACTTGGGCTAACATTTTGATAACCACCACTGAGGCATGTTTGCAACAGCATTGCCAGTTCATGGGGTGGATGGGGATTACGGGCACTTCTCAGTCGCTAACGCCTGAAGGTGTGAAAACACCCAAGATGTCCAAGTAGAAAGAATGAAGTTTAGAGACATAAAACAAATTTGGACACAGAAACCCTGTCAATACTCTTTAATCAGAGGAGCTCTGGATCAGAGACTTGCAGTCTTGGGGTTAAAGGAAGTGAGTATCAATTAACCATCAGAAGTGAGATACACACACTGTATATTGTGTGGCCAGAGGTTTTAGATGATAGAATTGGGCCGCCTGTGTTCTTGTTGATTCCCTCACATTTTGAGAACGAACACACATTTTGAAAAACCAATCCACAAACACTGCCCACAGTGACCGTATTTGAGTATCCTTCCCTCTGGCTGATGTGTGATTTCATTATCTCACATATTTAATGTTTTCTGATTGAAGGTGAGCAAAGTACAAGCTATTTGTAGCTTGTTATATGCAATGCTTGTTAACGAAAAAGCACAGCAGATTTAAATTTACTTAATGTTCATTCTCACTTTTTTTTGCCTTCACCTAGCATTTCCCTTCCTTTTATCATATTTTTGAATCTCACAAAAATATTTTTCTCTGAATTTAAGAAACTATTTCCAGTGATCTGAAAGTTTTATTGTACGAAATAAAAAGGAGAGATAGAAATTATGTGCAAGATCCAAAAAGAATGTTTGTTCAGTGAATCAGAAACTAATTGAGGTAAATAGAAAGCATGTAAAATAGAATCAGCAGTATTTTATAGCATGTACAATGCTGTACATATTTCTGTCACTTTGAAAAATGGCTTTTAAAATTTCCTAATAGTGTTTCCAAATTGCTAAATTGATTGTAATTTAATAGGCAGATTAAAAAAAAACAAAACGTTTTCCTTGCTCATTTTGCAATGCTTACTTGAAAAAGAAGTGAAAAGTTATGCAGATTAAAGCCTTCCCAGCATTAGGGGAATGGCCAAGAAAGGAACATATCATGTCTACTCTACCAGTCTGACTTGAAAAAAAAAATTGGTTTACAATTTATTTGAGTAAAACCTAAAGCATGTACTCTCTTATTTATACACAAATGCTAAGTTAAACATTTATATGTGAAGTCAGGAAATTATATAATTTTAGAGAAGAAAATATACTGTATGATTGAATTAAAATGGGAATGCAATTCTAATATATTTCCTTTATTCTAGCTGTAAGTTTTCCTATTTAAGCATGTCTGCAGTCAAGGTTAAATATCAACAACTGTCTGAAAATGTCAGATATTAGGCTAATTTTTTACTTTTCTATGGTACTAAGGGACTAAAATTGCACAAACACATAACCTAGGAAATAATGCAGATTCTTCATTTCAGTCAAGATTTTCAGCACTCTCCTGCAAAATATTTCACCACAGCTCATCAATGGCAGCAAATTTAAGAGATGTCAATTCTATTTTCTGCACATGTGCTTCTTCTCTGGTGAAGGTACCATTGTTTCTGAAGCTTCTCATTCCTGAAATTGTTTGTCTTCACTCTCTTGACCTACCCAAGGATCAGCTTAGACAGGATTTCATCTTCAAGATCCAACTCAAAGGGTTACATAACCACTCATCTGTGACCATTAAGGACTTGGGCACTCGGCCAAGTCTTCCTCTTTTCCCCACTCACCTACGCTTTTAGTGACCACATGGATGAATCACTCTATAACCTTGCCAATGATTTTTGCTTGTACTCAGCTCAGTCACCCAAAACCATGCTGTAGATATTGCTCTTTCCAAGTCTCTTCCCCTTTTCAAGAGACACCTATATTCCTAAGCACCAACATTCTTCTCTCAGTCAATATCCTTGAACCCTTCCATTTCTTTCATGTTCTTACTCACACTGAACCTATTTTTTTACTTCATTGATACTTCCTGCCTTTTCACTACTTCTTTTGCTCCTAGTTAATAATTTCCCTACCAGCTTCACTTATTGATTTTAAATAAAAAGACTTCATCATCCATAAACTTAGTATTTTATTAACTGCACTCTCAAATACCTTATTCCTTGTTCTTTCATTTGGTCATACTATAACCCTGGTTCAAGTCAACTTTCTACTTTTTCTACTCTTATACCTAGATAGATGACTCATAGAAAACAAGTTATACAAGAAGGTGGATTGATTTCATTAAAAATATATAGGTTCCAACCTTAGACTGATACATAAACCTTCTTCATAACTGTGCCCCCAGCCTGACTGGTTGGACTTGCAACAGCTATGCTTAGCCTCTGACTCTCTCCTTGTGTTTCTGTCCCTCCACTTCTCTTTTGATTTCAGCAGAACCTATTTTTTCCAGTTTCACATATGAAATAGTAGGCATCAATAAGCCACTGAGAGTTTGGCATTCCACTGACAAATATATACCACCCTTCTTCTGATCTACAGATCTATATATCAACCCATCTACTAGACAGCTCTTTTGGAATGTCCCAAAAGTACTTCTTTGTTCAAAATGAAACATACAACCATCTCTATATTGATTATTTTAATATTTCCTATAACCAGGTGACTAGCTACCTGAATGACTGGATTTATGAAATCCTGTTTCTTATAGGAAATCCAGTTTACTGGAAAACTAGAGCCTACATTTCTCTCCAGTCTCTAAACTCTTTTCATACTTAGTGTCAAAATTCTTCAATTTACAGTGACTACCATTCGATCCAAGTTTAATCATTTATTGCCCCATGTTTTCCAAATGCTTCAGATATTTAAATTCCAACTCCCATTAAAGCACCCACCTCTTCAAATTTAGTAACAATATCTGAAATTAATTTTATTTTCTGTAGAAACCGCTGTTTAGTAAGTGCTTAGTAAGTGCTTTCTTATAAGATATAAAATGATGTACTTATGACTCAAAGAAGACAATAAACTAGGATGAAGCTAATAAATCTGTTCCTTGAACTAAAGTCTGCCCTTGAGATACGGTTTTGTACTATATGAACCAAAGTTCACTTATTCCTTCGTTAATTTTTGTTTATTAAATAAAACAAAACAACATAACTTCAGAGCTCAGTAAGTAAGTTTTTTGGAGATGTAAAGACAGGTTCCAAAAGATTTTGGTTTACCAGAGTCCCCTCAGTGAGTGGTCATGACAAGCCAAGCCTCTTCCCTCTGGTCACATATTCTTTCCACAATACCATAAAACCAAGACAAAAGAATGTTGGTCTCAACTGCAATCTTCAAGGACAGCAAGAGAAAGAGAGAGTCAATCAATTGCTAATTTCTTATATTTGGAGTTTAAAAAAAAAAAATGTGTACCAGCTACTTTTCCCACTATGTTCAGGAGAGAAGTTCTGTTTCCTACATCCATTTTCTTCTTGACGTTACTACAAAACTATTGTTTGATAATTTGGTAGTAAAAGAATGTAACCTATTGTGAAACACTTAAACAGCAAAAATGTGCCTTCAATTCACCTTGATTGGGATGAGTATAAGGAAGATATTAGGAATATTTCATCCAACTATTAATGGGGTTGGATATAAACAACTATCTGTCCTATAATTTAAAAACTTGATATTCTTTATTATGCTCTCTTTTAATTGTGGCAAAATCTTTATTAATTTAGATATTGCTCCAAAATATTTTTCCGTTAGAAATTGTGTTGTCTTGTGGCACTAATTTTTTGGTATTGTTTTTATTTCATAACAATTACACTTCAGCCTTTTTAGCTGCACTGATTCATTCCTTAAAGCACAAAAGTAGCATTTTCAAGACCTCAGAGTAATGAGTAGAATTTGGAGAAATGGTTTGAAAGAAATAATAAATTAAGATCTAAATAATTAAGGTCTAAAATAGTTATGACAGTCATAGATTATGATTTATTACAATACCACAATCATCCTTACAAGATGCTTTATTATTTTATTGGTAATAAAAAATCTTAATGATTTACTCTAAATGTTACATATTTGCAGTAGCAATAAGTGCTTAATCATAATCACTTCCAGATTATAAACTCTTTGAAGATAAACGTTGCTTTATTTACATTTATTTTTAGTGTAGTACCAACTCTCAATTCTGTACTCTTCCAGCATTGAGTGTTTGGCTCTTAGATAACTTATTATAATCTCCCTTTTGATGGCTAATTGGCTAATGGTCAATCTCTTCTAGATTATAAGCAGGAATTGGTCAGTCACTTCCAGCTGAGCAGAAAGAGCTGAGCTGAGGAAGAAAACAACACAGCCATGAAAAAAACTGTGTAGCCACAGTAGTGAGGCACTTTGGAGAAAACGATCAATATCTAGATAGGACTTCCGTAAATGAGACCCTTTAGCATACTGTGTAAACTTCCTGGGTATAAGAACAGCTAAAGGAAAGAAATATTTTGATTTGGAGCTTCTGCAGTACAATATATCTATGGAGCTCCAGGACTAATGAAGGCTATGTATCCTTGCCTGTTTACATGCCTGTATTTCCTCCAGACTGTAAGCTCCTTCTAGGTAGTAACTGTATCTTTTCATCTATACATCCTCCGTACCTACTCCAAGTTTCTGGTACCCTGTGCCTTTTCAAAAGTGTTATTTGAGACTGAGTAAATTCTTAGAATGCCTGGCCATTTACATGGAATATTTCTCCGTAAAAGCTAGGTCATATATTCATAGCTATGCCGATATGAGCATATTCATGTGTGAGCAAGTACAACAATCTGAAAACTTCTACTGAAATGCCAAAAACGTAGACAATCCTCTAAACTTACTAGAACCTGCAGTCCCTTGATTCTCCTACCTGCTGACTCTCCTTCACCCTCTTCATGGCCTTTGTCCCTCCTTTCCCGGATTCCATGGTCAATCATTAAAATCACAGTCTTTCAAACTCCCTGAATTCCATTGCCTCCTCTTTGTTTTACTTGCTTGACTAACCACAAGTCTGGTTAAATTCATCTCCCTGCCCACTCCATGTCTCTGCCTATACCATTAAATATAATTGGAGTAAAACATAGAATTACACAAATTAATTTATCTTAAAATTCCTAGTAGTTCATTTAATGGGGTTATTCACAGTCCCAGGCACCCATATTCTACTTGCCCATGGAATTCACTTTCACCACTCTCCTTTTCTTCTTTCCTCTAAAACTTCAAACAACTCCCCCCAATCCTTGCTCACAACTGAAGGCTATATTATCAACTCCCTGAAAAAAACTAAAGCATTCAAGAAAGAACTTTCACAAACTCCTACACATTTATCCTCATTCACCATCTGTGACCATTTACTCTTCCTCCTTTTACAATGGATAAACTATTAATTCCCCTTGCTAAAACCCAGACTTTGCTCATTCCTTTATCACTTATTCAAAAATTTTCTCTATCCTTTATTCTCTCATTTCCTTCTTAAAGATCATTCACATCAGCACGCAAATAAGCTGTTATGTTTCTCATTTAAAAAACAAGCTCTTGATTCTACTTCCTCCAGCTATTCTTCGTTTCTCTGCTCTATTTTACGAAGAAAACTTCTAGAAATATTAGTGTAAACTTGATGCCTCCAATATAACTCTTTTCCTAGTCTCCTCAACCATACCAATCAGGTTTTTGCCTTTAACACTCCACTGCAAATAATCTTGTCAATGTCCCAGCTGACCTCCACGATATGGGTGAATTCTTAGTTTCTGTTTTATTTGATTAATTAGCAGCATTAGACTTGAAACACATTTTTCACTTGGCTTCCAAGAACCCTCACTTTCTTGGTTTTCTTCCTATGACACTAGCTACTCCTTTTGTCTCACCTTTTCTGGTTCTGCCTCATTTCTGACTCTTAACATTACTCAGTACCTTGGTGATCTTATCCAGTCTCATGGCTTTAAATATGCTGCTGACACCCAAATTCATATCTCCAGCTCCTGCCTCTCTCCTCTGAACACCAAATGCCTATACCGATGCTCTTCAATTTATGATAGGGTCATGTCCCAATAAGCCCATCATAATTTAAAATATTCTAAGTGGAAAAAAGCATTGAAATTATCTTAAGTTGTTACACCTAGTCCATGGAACATCATAGCTTAGCCTAGCCTACCTTAAACATGCTCAGAACACTTACATTTGCCTACAGTTGGGAAAAAAAATCTATTGAATTCACTGTCTATCTTATAATAAAGTATTGAATATCTCAAATAATTTATTGAGTACTGTACTGAAAGCTAAAAACAAAATGATTATATGAGTATTTGAAGCATGGTCCCTACTGAATGTGTAGCACTTTCACACTGTTGTTGAGTTGAAAAATTCTAAGTTGAACCGTAAGTAAGTCCGGGACCATCTGTGTACAATTCCTACTGACATCTAAATTTGTCTAATAAACATCACAAAACAACCTGTCCAACATAATTTATGATTCTCCCTCTGACCAAAACTACACAACCTGCAGCCTTTTCCATGTCATGCAACAGAGACAGTTTTTTTCCAATTTCTCTGGCACAAGATGTTGAAATAATTCCAACTCTTCTCTGTTTGTCATATTGTGTTTCCAGTTTGTCAGCAAATTCTGTCAACTATGCCTTCAAAACATATCCAGAAAATGACCACTTTTTTGCTGTCTCCCCTCCTGCCACTGTGGTCCAAACAGCCGTAATGATGGATTGCTTGGATTATGGAAACAGCCTCCTAACTATTCTTTCTGCTGCCATTCATTCTCTTCTTCAGAAAATTTTCAGCACAGCAGCCAAAATGATTCTTTAAAATGTTGTGGCTTCTGATGCCCAGAATGAATGCCACAGCCCTTATAATGGTCTACAGGGCTCTATACCATCTACTCCATTTCTTACCCCCAATAGACTTCATATACTACCTTCTTTCATGTTCACATCACTCCAGCCACAGTAACCTCCATGCTTTTCCTAGGACACAACAGACTTTTCTGTCTCAGGACCTACACTCGTGGAGTTCCTACTTCTAAGAATTTTCTTCTCCATGTAGCTCCGCACGGCTTAGTCTTTCATTCCTTTCAGGTCTTCTCATTGAGATCTTACACGGCTTCCTTAGATGAATTGCAATCTCCATTCTCTCTACTCCTCTTTCCTCTATATTATTTATCACCATCTAGTAAACGTTTCACATAATTTTCTTATTCATTTTGCTTTTGTCTCTTCTATCCTAAAATATAAGCTACATGAGGGCAAGAGATTGATGTGTGTTTTATCACTAAGCACCTTGAACAGTGACAGGCTTCTAGTAGGTGATTAGAAAATATCTGTTGCAAAAAAATGAAAAAGGTGGCAAGCAACAGCAATGACAAAGAGAGACAAACTGACTGATTTTCTAAATACTGAAAAATATAATAACAGGGTGAAAAGGAACAAAAAAAACTTGCAGATAATTAATTTTAACCAGCAGGAAGTTCATTTTGGTTGGAGAAGTAAAAAGCACTCAGTGTATAATTTTGCCCCTTAGGGGAAAAGTTTCAGTAAATGTCATTAATATAAGACTAGAACTGTCCCCATAGGGCAGATCCTCATCTCTTTTACCACTCTTTATAACTAAGTTAAAGCAAGCAAAGTGACCCATATCTAGCTCATTTAGTAGGTCCTCAATAGATGTTCATAGACCGAGCAAAAAGTAATGACTTATCAGTGAGAGAGTTTATTTGATATTACTTCCTGGACTCAGGGAGAAATATAGTGAGTAAGTAAGACACATGTTTTACACACTGGCCAACTTCGTTTTTTTGTTGTTGTTGTTGTTTGTTTGTTTTTGTTTTTGAGACAGAGTCTTGCTCTGTTGCCCAGGCTGGAGGGCAGTGGCATGATCTGAGATCACTCCAACCTCTGCCTCCGGGGTTCAGGCAATTCTCCTGTCTCAGCCTCCGGAGTAGCTGGGATTATAGGCATGTGCCACCATACCTGGCTAATTTTTGTATTTTTAGTAGAGATGGGATTTCACCACATTGGTCAGGCTGGTCTCGAACTCCTGACCTCATCTGCCTTGGCCTCCCAAAGTGCTGGGATTACAGGTATGAGACATTGCACCCAGCCTACACTGGCAAACTTCTAAGCACAACTCTACATTCTTTGATTTTTAGATTTCCTTTTAAAAACAATAAAAACACAATCACAAATAGCAGATTTTAGGGGTGGCCTCTTCTCTCCCATAGTCCTACCCTCAGACTTCGTAAGATAAACCTTTCTTTTCTTTTATTCGTATTTCAACTCTCAGCCTGGAACAAAGCTATGACAAAAAACAAAACAAAACAAAACAAAACGTATTCTGAAAGCATCCATTATAAGGTTTATAAAAGTAAAATTTCAACAAAACTCAAATATTCACTGTAATGTTTCACACTAGATCAATGGACATGTTATCAAGGCCTCAATATCCTCTGATTACATAAAAGCAGAATGACTTCACAACTCATCTCAGTTCAACAACTAATATGTATGTATTAGTGAAAGATTTTCCCCTGGGCCTCCTCCTTTATGTACAAAAATTTCCCTTTAAGCATGATCTATTCATCGAAGTATTCTAGCTTTAGCAATTTTCATGAGGCCTGTGTAAAATTGTTGCTATATGTAAAAATGACGAGTTAATGGGTGCAGCAAAACAACATGGCACATGGATACATATGTAACAAACCTGCACATTGTGCACATGTACCCTAAAACCTAAAGCATAATAATAATTAAAAAAAGGTGATATATTAGATATTGGGTATTTGGGGCATTTGGCAGACTGAATTTTATTTAAACAATTAAATTTTCATGTTTTATCCATAAACGGTGATAATATAAAAACTTAGCCTAAGAACTCTTGAAATGGTAGTGAGGTTTCACTTTTAATTGAATCCTATATGATATTTATTCTCTTGAGATCAATGCACGTTAACCCCGATATCTAGCAAGGGAGAATAGAGGTTTTTAGAGATCTTAGCAATAGAAAATTCAGTCCTATCAAAGAACTTTAGTTCAACTTAATATAATATATTCAATTTATATTCACTGAGCAATGATCATATGTTGAATATATTACCAACACTCTATGGCATGGTCTCCAATGTTTTGGAACTTACAGTCTTTCTTGACCTACGTCTGCATGCATAAAAGAAAATCAGAATTCTGCCTCAGATCATGATAAGTGAATGGTACCAAATTTGCCTCCTGCCAAAAGAAATTGTAAAACTGGACATAAATATACGAGAAAACTGTTTTCTGATATTAGGCACAGACAGCTCAGAACCGCAATCATTGAGGGGGAAGAAAAAGCACAAGATGGTCACCACTTTTGACTAGCTTCCTGTTTGGGGGCATTTTTCAGACTACTTCTGAGGGAAGTGAAGCCCAAGGAGAGGCCAGTGGTCTCACTAAGCAAAGGAGAGAAATACAAGAGTTTGGAACTACAAAAGCAGCAAGAAATTCTGGGATAGAGAACTGGAGATGAGGAAGATGTGCAGAAACGGAGCCCAAAAACTCTACCCAGGGGGTTCTTGGCTGAAAGATTGGCAGCAGATATGTAGAAAGAGATACCACAAGGCCTAACAGAGGGTGGAGGTTGCGGGGCTCAGAGCTGTCCCACAAGAGAGACACAACAGGTCTTCCAATGCTGGGAGATGTTTGGCCACTATTCCACCCTCACTGTGTACTTCAGTCATTTAGTTTGGACTCCAGAAAGGACATGTCTAAGGAATAAGAACCACTTTAAAGTAGGAATATGCCATAAGACTAAGGAAAAAATATAGCAGCTCTAAAATAACAACAACAACAACAACAAAACCAAGCCTGAAATAAACAAAAGGATTTACTACTAACAACCTAACAAAACAAAATTAAATATCTTTTTTAGTAAAAAATAGACAACATAATGAAGACAAAATAATCACCACAATGTCCAGCAGAAGATTGGAAAAAAATACTAAATTTGCGAGCAGCAGGAAAATGTGTACTAAAATTGAGAAAAATGCTGCCAATAGAAACAGAATTCCAAATGATTTGCAGTTTGGAATTAGCAGACAAGAATTTTAAAGGGCTATAAAAATGTACAAAGACACATCAAAAAATGTGAGCCTAAAGAATAAACAGATAAGAAATGTCTCCAGAGAAATGGAAACTCTAAAGTATTCAATTTCTAGAATGTGTTAAGCATATATCTCTGATATGGTTTGCCTGTGTCCCCACCCAAATCTCGACTTCAATTGTTATCTCCCAGAATTCCCATGTGTTGTGGGAGGGACCCGGGGGAGGTAATTGAATCATAGAGGCTGGTCTTTCCCATGCTATTCTCATGATAGTGAATATGAGATGTGATGGGTTTATCAGGGGTTTCCGCTTTTGTTTCTTCCCGATTTTTCTCTTGCCACCACCATGTAAGAAGTGCCTTTTGCCTCTCGCCATGATTCTGAGGCCTCCCCAGACATGTGGAACTATAAGTCCAATTAAACCTCTTTTATTCCCAGTTTCAGGCATGTCTTTATCAGCAGCAAGAAAATGAACTAATACAATCTCAAATAAAAAATGTATTGATTGGCTTAATAGCAGATTGGAGACTGTAATAAATAGGCCAATGAACTTGAAGACAGATCAATAAAAAATTATCCAGTCTGAAAAACAGCAAATAATAATAATAATAAATAAAATAAAAATCTTACTAGAGTCTTAGGGACTTGTAGGAGCAATAGCAAGCAATCTGACCAATGTGCAACAGGAGGTCCATAAGAAAAGGATAAAGTTAATGAAGCAGAAAAAACATGAACAATGACCATCTGTTCCTAAAATCTAGTGAAAACATTAAGTTATAGATCCAAAACATACAGAAAACTTCAAGCAGGATAAACATAAGGCTAACTACACCTAGGAACAACATAATCAAATTGCAGATAACCAAAGATAAAGAGAAAACATATATAAGTAGTCATTAAAAATACACGTTACATACAAAGATACAAGTAACGGCTGAGTTCTCATCAGAAAAATGCAGGCCAATATAGTTAGATAGAAAGCATAAGTTCTGGTGTTTGACAGGATAGTAGAGAAATTATAGTTAACAATGATTTATTGTATATTTGAAAATAACTAGAAGAGAAAAATTATCATGTGCCCAACAAAAAGAAAAGATAAATGTTTGAGGTGATGGATATCCCAATTATCCTGATTTAATCATTGCACAATGTATACAGGTACTGGAATATCACATGTACCCCAAAATATGTATAGCATATATATCAATTAAAAAATTTAAAAAATAAATTCAGAATCTAATTCAAAAATAGAAGAAAAATGCAGGCCCGAAGAATATGAAATGATGTCTTCAAACAGCTAAAAGGAAAGAGAAAGCATTTCCCAAAATTCTATACACAGTGAAAAATATCCTCCACAATGAAGGTAAATTAAAGACATTTGCAGATTAGAGAAAACAGAAGATCCATTTCCAGCACACCTGCACAACAAGAAATGCTAAGGCTAATGGAAATGATTCCACGTGGAACCATGAATCAACAAGAAGAAATGAAAAGCACCAAAAATGGTAAATATGTGGATGAATATAAATGATTATCTCTTTCCTCTTAATTTCTTTAAAAGATTACTAACTGCTTAAAAGAAAAATGAAATCTTTTATTTGGTCAGATTTATAATGTATGAAGTAGTAAAACCGACGGTAACAATTGCATTAGGAATTATGGACTAAATAGAATTGCACTCTGGTAAGAGTCTCACATATTACACCAGGTGGGACAATAGTAGTTCTAGGGACACAATAATGAATTAAGAATGCATAGCTCCTAGTGAAATGACTAAAAATCAATAATACTAGTGCTTCAGTAAGGATCACATCTCAGACCTAACAAAACCGCCTCAAGATTGTCTTGAAGATACACTCTGGCAGGTTAAGTGAGATGGCTTCACTGAATGATCACGTTGAAACAAGTGCCATCATTGTAGTACTTTTCCAAGAAATAGTTGACGTGGGTTTCTGGCCACAAATTGTGTGGCCTACTCCCATTAAAAAAAAAAAAAATGTTGCAGTATTCTTAATTATCTCCGCTAATTGCCATTCTATTTCCTTCCTGAGAGTGAAAACCATGCCCAAAACAACTTAGAATGAGAGCCAAATGAGCCTTTCCTTTGGAGGAAAAAAAAACATTGACAAACTATTAGTTTAATCTTTATACCAAGGTCTCAGGGATGAAGACTAAAACAATGACTTTATATAGACTGAGTAATAGACTGAATAGTATGTTGTAGGTGGCTATACAGATTTAACACTATTTTTAGAGGAATTAGGGTAATGGTGAGCATTTCTCCTTCAATAATGCTTTGTTCTAAAAGCTTGAAATATTGCGTACTTTGGTTGCATAATGGTTATATTCTTTAGTTATTTTTTTCTTTCTTTCTTTCTTTTTTTTTTTTTTTTTTTTTGAGTCAGAGTCTTGCTCTGTTGCTCAGGCTGGAGTGCAGTGGCACAATCTCAGCTCACTGCAACCTCCGCTTCCCAGGTTCAAGCAATTCTCCTGCCTCAGCCTCCCGAGTAGCTGGGATTATAGGCACATGCCACTATGCTTGGATAATTTTTTGTATTTTTAGTAAAGACGAGGATTCACCATGCTAGCCAGGATGGTCTCGATCTCCTGACCTCGTGATCTGCATGCCTCAGTCTCCCAAAGTGCTGTGATTACAGACATGAGCTACCACGCCTGGCCCTATTCTTTAGCTATTTTTAATAACAACAAGATTCACTTTCTGAAGTGCTGTGCTTATTGATATAATTCAAGCCTGGGGACTTGTAACATCAAAAGAAGTTCTGATAGTTCTATTTAATTCTGGCCTTTTATTCGCATTCTTTCATGTTTCCATTTTCAGCTAGTCTCTCATTTTTGCAGTGGTAATGAGAGAGATGAGTAGTTAGAATAAGTCTGTTAGTCAGACAAATCATATGGCATTTGCCTTTGAGAGCACTTTTAATTTTCCTTTGTGCTGAGGTAAATCAGAAGCCCGTTAAGCCATGAAATGTTTTACAGTTCAATATATATAACAATATATATAACAATATACATTGTTTTAGGCAAGAAGCACTCACTGTGGAGAACTATGTCTTTCTGCAATCCAATAAACCCTCAAATGCATTTGTCACCTGTGTGGGTCCATTTTGCATTGCTATAAAGGTGTGCCCAAGGCTGGGTAATTTATAAAGAAGTGAAGTTTACTTGGCTTGCGCTTCTGCAGGCTGTACAAGCACAGCAGCAACATCTGCTCAGCTTTTGGTGATGCCTCAGGAAGCTTACAGTCATTGTAGAAGGTGACAGGGGAGCAGGCATGTCACATGTTCAGAAAAGAAGCAAGAGAGAGAGGAGGAGGGGTCAGGCTGCTCTAAACAACCAGCTCTTTCATAAATTAACAGAGCAAGAGCTCACTCATTACCATTGGGAAGACATCAAGCCGTACTTGAGGGATCTGCCCCCATGACCCAAAAAACATTCCACCAACCCACACCTCCAACATTGGGCATCACATTTCAACATGAGATTTGAAGGGGACAAAACATCCAAACTATATTATTACACAAGGCATCGAACAGGAATTCTTCAGAGCAATATTTTTCCAGGAACTTTCCCACTGATAAAATAAAAACCTTTGCTTATTGTAGAAACAATAGAAGTTGAGAGATTTATTTATGTTCCTCAAGAAAGAACAAGAAAAACCCCATTTCCCAGACCAAGGTGTTTGAAGCTACTATATTGTGCAAAACCACACCAAACAGATTCATTTACCATTTTGTCCATCCAGTATGTAGACATTGTATGTTGTGTGGACTCTGACCTCAAGGATCTCACCATTACTGTAGGAGACGCACACATGAGCAGATACTTACAATGCAATGTGAAAAGTCAATCGTCATTACAATCCCCTATGTACTAAGAAATGTAGCCTTGCCTAAGGAAAGAGAGAGCTGGCTTTTGCCCTTGGCTTCTGGAGGCAGCGTGTAAACCCTTGGAATGTCATGCCTGATAGGGGTGTCTTTGTTTGCCTGCTGGCCTTGGATAAGACAGATAAATAACCACGTGATTTAGAGGGGGGGTTTTGGGTCACATAGTGTAAGCTAGATCTCTTGAGGGGCTGGAAATGGAGATCTAACATGTGGGCAATCAATTGTGCTTACGTGATGGAGCTCCAACGAAAACTCTGAACACCAAGACACCCATGAGCTTCCTGGCTGGCAATACTCAGCATATCACCAGACATCAATCCTGAGAACGTAATGCTGTTCATGATTCAATAGGTGAACGACAACTAGAAGCTCTGAGTTTGGCACTTTCCTGGACTTTGCCCTGGGTACTTCTTTTCTTGGCTAATTTTAATCTGTGTTCTTTTCCTAGAATACAAACTAGAGTAACAAACAATGACTGTGATTATACAGCTTTTAGTAAGTTCTATGTATACTTCTAGTGAATTATTGAAACTGAGTGTGTTTGGGGGAACTGCCCAAACTTGCATTTGGTTTCGGAAGTGAGAATGGTCTTGTGGACTGTGCTCCCTCATACATCACATCACCTGTATCTTCAATGTCTTCTAACTATGACTTAATCCTGGCTTTTTCCCAAAAACACTTCTTCCCTGGGGGCCGTCTCAGATAGTGACTGTTTCTTTCCCACATTCCTCAGGCCTCTGGATGCAGAGGTGGGATAGGTGTTCTCCATTTTCCTCATTTCCATTCTGGACCATTCTCTTAGCTGTTTTAAGAAAATCTTCCATTTCTAATCTCATGCTATCACTTTCCACCACCCACTACCTTTCACTGTTGCAATCATCTGCCTCCCCAAGCTTTAGATTGCCTTCACTCCTCAAAGTTACTACCTGGCCTGGTAACTAATTGCCTTACCTGTCTCATGGATATGTAACTTTTGTTAGAAAAGTGCCATCCTGAAGAAAAGCCCAGAACTCAATCTGCACCAATCTAGACCCCTGTCCAATCCAGGATCCCTGTATCCTGAGTTGATCCTTCTATAGCCCTAAAACCTATTTTCTCTAATAATATTTTCATGGAATTCTTTAATCTTACTTGACTGCATAACACACCAAAGTTTCGGTTTTATTCCCTGCATTATTTTTGGCTTCTTAATCAGTTTGCGGGATATATCCAGGGTCATAGGACCTCTCCTGGGAAAACTTTTGTGATCCATTCATTTTGATGGTTATCTTTTACATAGTTTCAAATTAAACCCTGCTATGTGCACAGAGAGGTGCTTGTTGCTTGGAATTCAAAGACAGAAAGACAACATTCCTATCCTCAGTTAGATCACTGTCCAGTTGGGGGATGGAACAGAAACTTAAGTATGTGTTGGAGCACAATATGATACAAACTAGACCAAGGCTATGAAGGCACAAAGGACGAAGTATTATGGAACCTTTCATTGATGTCTGGCAGTGGAACACACAAAATCCTGCAAGAAGTCACTAAGAAAATGGAGGAAAGATAAGTGTGTGACCTTCAGCTTTAAGAGAATATTTAGTCCCACTAATTGGAGCACAGCCAGAGGAGAGGAACCTGAAAGTGAAGGAAATAAATGAAATCATGTTAGCCAAAGGAAATGGAGCCTTAAGTCTGAGAAGAAGACATGGATGGACATGATAGCTGGATTCAAGTGTGAGAATTGGTATCATTCAAGAAGACAAATGTAGTTCTTAGAAGCCTCAGATTGCAACATTCAGAAGTTATCGAAAGTACTGGATTTCAAGTCAGCTGGAGAATTTTCCTCTCAAGTAGAGTACCTAAAATGCAATGTCTGCTTCAGGAGGTAATGAGTCCTTTGTCACTAGAGAGGCTCAGGGAGAGTTTGGACACATATTTCCAGGGATGTTGTAGAGAAGATCAAATAGTCATTTGGTGACGGGACTAAATGGTTTCAAACAGCTCTCTTTTTAAGATTCTATACTTCTATGCCTCTCCTGGCTCCCTGTCATCTGGCAAAGCCCAGAAAATAAATGAGCTTGAGAAATACTGCCTTTCCAGAGGTGACACACTTGGTTTGTTTGGCCTTTCCTGTTTATCTTTCCTCTGTGACATTTCTGCTCTAATCTGCACAGAGCATATGCAATCAGTGAATTTAAGATGTAGAGTTATTTTAGTACAGTGGAAGAAAATGTCAGCATAAGTAAGACAGAGTAGGTAGATTTTAAGCTCACAGTCTAACATTATTTAATTAGCATGGCAAGAATTTAAAGAATTAAACAGCCTCTTGCAGGCTTTCCCTTCTCACTCTCCCCTATTCACTTGGTACCTTTTCTGTATTGCCAGTTCTGAGTGTGGACAACAGAATACACTGTGGCTAGTCTAAGGAGAAAGTGGATTTTTAAAAAATGGCATAAGCAGGTATTTTATATAAAATAGAGAAACATACAAGTTTTTTTTTTTAAAAAAACAAACAAAACAAAAAAACCTCACCCTCATCACAAGGACGCAATATGTTTGCAGAATGTTCTTACTTGTGTTAGTTTCCTATGACTGCTATAAAAAAAAAAATACCACAAGCAACATGGTTAAAAACCACAGAAATTTATTCGTTCACAGTCTGGAAGCCAGAAGTCTAAGCTCAAGGTGTTTCAGGGCCATTCTCTTTCTGAAGGCTTCTTTGCCTCTTCCAGCCTCTGCTGGGTGGCTCCTGGTAGCCCTTGATTTGTGACAGTGTAATTCAAATCTCTGCCCCTATCTTCACATGGTCTTCTGGGCTGCATGTCTCCCTGTGTCCTCTCCTTTTCCTCTGAGTATACTAGTCATTGGACTTAGAGTCCTCCCTAAATTCTGGTGGATTTTGTCTTGAGATCCTTAGCTAATTAAATCTGCAAAGACCATATTTTCAAATAAGGTCACATTCTGAGGTTCTGGATGTACATGAATTTCTGGGGGGCACTGTTCATCCCATTCCCCTTGTCATAACTGAAATGTGGCTCCATGCTGAGGACCCTGCATCTCTCTCAAGCACGTCTCATTCTTTCAGGGCTCCTCCAGCTTCTACTCTTACCTCTTTATTCCTCCATCTTTATGGGAAAACACACCCTCTTTTAAGATTTTTATCCTGGATATCTCATCTTCTCCTCTACCTCATCTGATAAAAGACAAGATTTCCAGACTAGATTTAAAACACCAATGACAAAATTCGCTACATGTTATTTATGAGAGGATAGTGGTTTCATACTGTGTCAATTTAATAAGCTGGGACACTTTCTGTATGTTCTCAGGCAAGAGGGTGTGGAAGTGAAGTAGCAGCCATTATTTTCTGAAGATTCTGGCGGCTAGACACAGGGAGAAATGAGGCAACAGCTGTCCCTACACGTTTCTACCAGCTCCCCTTATATTTCCACTCTGGCAGCTGGTTAGGCTATTTCAGGAGGCCTGCTTTTTAACTTTTCTCTGAACCTCCAACTTCCTCTTTCAGACCTGGATATTCTCAGCTTCTCCCACAATTGTGTAAGGTATTATTCCTGCAATAAATGTTTTGTCCATTGTATTTATAGAGGGTTCTATTTCTCTAACTAAACCCTGACTAACAGACAACATTTCCCACTAGAATGTAAATTCCATAAGGCAGATTTTTTTTGGTCTTTTTCATTCACTCCACTGCTTTGATCCTAGAACACTGTCTGATATATACTAAATAATCAATATTAATTGAATAAATTAATAGTTAATAAGAAGCAGATTTGAGAAGAAGATGGTGATGCCATCTTCAAAAGGTTGAATTGGGGTTAATTTACATCATCTAAGTGTAGGCATCCTGTCTGCAGCTGGTACTCAGGAGAGGCCTGGGACAAGAACATGAGTCATCAGCCTACAGGTAGAGCCGCACCTATGATAATGCATGAGACTGCACTTGGAGAGGAGCCAAAGTGAGGTTTGACCTCTGCGGCATGAACACTGAGGGGTAAGAGGAAAATTAGGTAAGAGAATGTCAAGGAAACAACAGTAGACAAGATCATTAAGAAGGAGAGAGAGAGTGTATCAACATTTAAAATGATAATTAAAAGTAGATAATATAAGTTCTGAAATGCTTTCACTATATGTGGCAACAAAGGGAACAGAATGACCTTAGCAAGAGCAGTTTTATGATTAAAAAGTGAGATAGTAAGTGTTAACTGATCTTTCCAGACAATTGGCCCCGAATGGAAAGAAGGAAATATGGTGGTAAATAAAGAACCCATAGGATCAATAAAGAGTTTTTTTAAAAGATGAAAAGGAAAACATTGAAAAAGTCATACACACACACACACTTTTGTGTGTTAGTATGTAATTGTACATTGCACCTAATGAAACCTAGACAAGTGAACTGAAATCTGTCATATACTTGCTGTGAGATCTTGGTCAAGTTAACAACGACAACGACAACAACAACAACAACAACAACAAATCTTTCTATAATTGTTTCTTTGTCTGCCAAATGGGTATACTAGTGGTTCTGTATCATATTCTTTTAAAAAGTAAAGAAGATGATATAAAGTTCTCACTATTGTGCCAAATAGATAAGATCAGTAACTGAAAACTCATCAGTTACTTGCTGTTGCTAAGAAGAGAGAATGAGTGGAAAGGGAAAGTCAGGCCGTCGCAGCAGCTCACGCCTGTATTCCTAGCACTTTGGGAGGCTGAGGCAGGCGGATCACTAGAGGTCAGGAGTTTGAGACCAGCCTGGCTAACATGGTGAAACCCTGTTTCTACTAAAAACTTAAAAAAATTAGCTGGGCATAGTGGCGCACACCTGTAATCCCAGCTACTTGGGAGGCTGAGGCAGGAGAATCGCTTGTACCCGGGAGGCGGAGTTTGCAGTGAGCCAAGATGGTGCCACTGCACTCCAGCCAGGGTGACAGAGTGAGACTCTGTCTTAAAAAAAAACAAATAGAAAATAGAAAAAAAACAAAGGAAAGGGAAAGTCAATTGCAGAGGAAGTAAAGGGAAGGGCCTTTGGGAAGAAAGGTCCCTGAGAAGTTTGGAAGTTAAGAGATTCAAGGCAAAGTATGGGACAATTCACCTTAAAAAGGAATCGTTTTCTATAAAGATGAGAGGGAAGATGGGAAAGAGAGTTAGGATCCCAAAAAATTTAAGGAGTGCAGGGAATCAAAATGAGGGAATTTCTGCTTCATCAATGAACTCTATTTTTTCTGTGAAGCAAGATCATAGGCCTGACCACTCTGAGTTAAGGAAAGAGCCGGAATGAAGTAGGGTACTTGAAAAGAGTAGCACTCATTTGAAGTAGCAGTTGTGGGGAATAAAGATAACTGTGTAGGGACAGATCAAAGGCTGGTCAGGCAAGGTCATGGACCCAATTTAAGATGAGGAACAATGACTTGCGGTAGCAGCAATCCCATGCATTTGTGGACTTTCTCTAGCTGCAGTTCAGCAGCTTGGGTTTACAAATGGAGAATGTGGTGGTGGATTGGTTTGTTATGGGGATTTTGCTGGGAAAGGAAGTGGGGAAGCTGAGAGCACTAGCAAGAAACTATCCGAAGCCATGAACCCTAGGCATAGTCAGCAGAGGGAATGCTGAAGTCATGAAGGGGCTGAGGTTTGAGAATCCTGGGGCCAGAAGAACAAGTGTGGTAGAATACGGATCTATTTGGAAGAACTGATGCTTGCATTGAAGGTATGAATTTTCTGAAGTTAGGGAGAAATTCTCTCCTAGTGCTCCCTTTTTCTCCAGAGTTGTTTTCTCCAATCTTCAAGGGTATTTATTTCTTACCCAGCACCAAAGTGTCTGGAGACTCTTCTGGACATTGGTTATTTGTCTGCATTTATTACAGCTGTATCATCTATATGACAGCTGTCATGGACCACCTCTCTGCTGGTTTCCACCAAGGGACTGGGTACTCTCAGCCTAAAATCAAGGTTCCCTGGCCATTAATTTCAATATTCTTCCATATTCTAAGAGTTCTGGCAGGGAGAAAATGCACAGATGCCCTCTCTCCTTGGGACCCCCAACTTCTCCCTTGCTCTGATCCCATAATATCTCCAGGGATTTCTTTTCATTCTGAGTTAAATATTTCTTCTCAAACCATACTCTCTCAGTGGGCTTAGGCTTATAAACCAAAAATAAAATTCTAAGGTCCCCCAGTCATCTGAATGGACCCCTTCTCTCAGCCAAGGGCATTCCAAAGTTAACCTGAAAAACTAGTTCAGGACATGATGGCAAGTGGAGAGTTGAACATGCCTCATTATACCTTTCTCCCTTTTGGAATTCCGGAAAAACCAACCAGCATTAACATAAATACAGGCCTTAAGTCTGATAAGAAACATTTACAATCCATTCTCTTGGAAGCCTGCTACCTGGGGGTTTCATCTACATAATAAAACCTTGGTATCAACAGCCCCTTTATTGTAACTCAGACATTCCTTTCTATTGATAACAACACTTTCAACCAATTTCCGATCAGAAATTTTTTAAATCTACCTATGACCTGGGAGCCCCCTGCTTCAAGTTGTCCCGCTCTTCCAGATTGAAGCAATGTAAATGTTACATGTATCGACTGATGTATTATGTCTTCCTAAAATGTATAAAAGAAAGCTGTACCCTGACTACCACCTTGGACATATGTTGCCAGGACCTCCTGAGGCTGTCCTGGGCAGAATAAACTTTCTAAGTTAACTGAGATCTGTCTCAGATACTTTTGGGTTCACAGCCTATACACAAAAAAAGCCAGGAAGTCAACTGCACACCTCACAGAGGGAAGGAATCATCTGTTGTCTACATGAGCAAGAGAGGAAGAAAGGGGAAAATAAAAGAAGGAAAAATTAGTTTGAATCTCAAAAGAAAACATCCTTACATAATATGTTAAAGGATACTATACAATATGGGGAAAAAGATATAAGCATATGACCCAAGAGGATGAAAAAATTCACTTATTGGCAGAAAGGGCAACATCATTTGTATGTAGAAAATCACCTCTCAAATAGGAAGTTGCTGAAAGGGGAGTGGTTGCGCTAGAATCAGCACCAATGACTCTTTTATCCTATTTCTCAGTTTTAGGAGAAAAGACTCTACAAAACTACAGGTGTTTTGCTGACAGTAGAGAAAAACCTTCACTTGTTAACATGTTAATCAAACTTTGGAAAAGACATCACATGTCAAATCCTATCACAGGATGCTTTATAGAGATTATCTATTTTAAATTTTATTGGAATTTCGATGACATCAAGTTGTTATTGCTTGGATCACAGTGGTGGTGGTTATCTAAAGATTTCTGCAAAAGTGCCATGCCTTCTCAAATAAGGCAAGTCATCTAAAAAATATCCCTTATATATATTTTTCATTTCTTTCCTCATGTTACAGAGAATTTCAGTGGTATTCTAAGACTCAAAGCCTCCCCAAAGAACCAAATCAAGCTTTTATGCATCACTGGAAACCAGAAATTACTAACAGTATACACACTGGCAATGGCCAGAGATTACTCTTTCATCTGGTTCAACCCCTAGAGACACAAGGTCTCATCCCGTTCACACCCAAATCCCCCTCCTTCCCGATACACACAGCCTCCACGTGCATTCTCTGACAAGCCTGAGTAATATTTCATCAGCTCTCCCTAGCCACTCAGTCCAGGTTTTAATATAGCTGGAATATCTTGGGTAGCTTTATCAAGATGTAAACCTTATAATCAAGGCTTAGTTCAAAATTTAAGTTTTTCAACTGACATACAACCGTGTAAAATCTGAAACTTTCCCTATCAAAGTTCTCAATGTTAAAATCTCCCCCTGGTGGATTTTCAGAGCATGTGTTTTCACAAGTAAAACTGAATAGAATTTTCCAAAAAAAATAAAAAAGCTAAAAATTTCATATGTGTAAAAAATAAGACCTATTAATCTCAAAGTTCAGAGGGGAAGAATGCAATTTCATTTAAAAGCTCGCCATCAAAAAAATTCTAAAACTAAAGTAGGATAGCTTTGGTTTACTCTAGCCTTATGTGCAAGTGTGAATATTGAGTTTCACAAGTTTTTCTTCTGTGTCATTATCCTCTATTAAGTTAAGGCATTTTAATGGACTAAACGTGCTAATTTCTTACTTAATTGTTTAGTGAAGAGAGGCATAATGTTTCAATTAGGAAAGAATGTTCCCCCACATGAGTGAATCTGCCATCTGTGTATTCTCATCTCCGTTAAAACTGTCAGGCAAATCAACAAAAGTCCAAGTGTAAAGTCCCTAAACCAGTTGAAATGTGCACACACTTGCTCTAGGGAAGGGGAAATTTTATTTTAATTGATTTTGTTTCAGCAGCAACCCCTCTTCCTTTCCTGGGAATACATTTTAGCTGGGATTTTGTGGCATCAATACAAATCACTTCAAAGCAGCTATTGCTCCTTTATCCTCTACCTAGCGGCTCTGCTGACCCACCACTGGATACCCATTTTCCTGAGGTGGGGCAAAGATGAGGCATGACGAGACCACAGGAATGGAGTAGTAAAAAACTACAGAGAAATACTCATGCAGAAGATAGCACAAAGCTGCCTGCAGTACTGATCATCACATGTTTAGAACTGGGAAACGGTGGTCATTTTTTAACAGAAAATGCATTTTCTTTGGTGCCCAAATACCAATGGCTCATCAATCTTAACACTTTTATAATAACATTTTTTAAAGCTAAATTTTTTCAAAACATGTCACTCCAAATTTCTGATGAGGTCTAGTTACTTTTAAATAATTAGGCAACATGAATAGAGGAGAAGACTGAGGCAATTACTGGATTCATTGAGGAATGCATAAAACACAAAAATGACTTAAATTTGCTATTTATGTAATTGTGTGGTCTCAAAACCACCCTTTAATTGAATTGAGTTTAGTAAGAGATAAGACCAAAGTAGTGTGGCATGATGTTTAAGAGCACAGGCCTTAGGGTAGATTGTTAGAGTCAAATTGAGCTCTGACTGTGTGACTTTGAGCAAGTTATTTAACCTCTCTGTGCCTTGGTTTCCTCATCTGCAAAATGATAGTAGTAAATAGAAACTTCCTCATAGTGTAGTTGGAAGGGTTAAATATGCTGAAACCATAAATGGAAAGTACTTAGTACACACAGATCCCACAGCTTTTTTTGGTCACTTTCAGACATTAACAGTCTTATTTTCAGACATTATTTTAAAAATCCTTTTTAAGTTGAAGCTTTCATTTCTCATTGAACTTAAATCTCTTTGTCCCTAAACCAGCTCCAGCACGACCTATGCTTGGATCCTGCAGTAGGGAAGAGGGAAGTGGTTAATTCTTTATCATGTCTTTGCAGTATTTTTTTACTCTACCTCCCTCACCCCTTTCCCTGTCTTTGGTTCCTGCAGGGGACAGGGAAAATCTTTTGGGGACAGTCAAGTTCTTCCTTGAGCGGTGCAGTTATAATCATGCATTGTGCCCTCTGTGAGCGCTTCTTTCTCTTTTGAAATTCTTCATTGGGTTCTTCAGCATCGCCCACTCTGTTGCTGGAGACCACCCACTGTGCCCTTGGATGGCGTGCCCAATATCCTTGGCCAGCTGGCTGCATTCCCCACTCAGCTACTGCTTGTTGTGCTTCACAAACTTCCCGCCGAGTGTCCTCTCATCCTGGAGGGGAGAGCAGGCCCATCACAGGGCTCCCACCGGCCTGCCTGCCTGCCATACTGTCCATGCCAGTGCCTGAGAAACACCGCCTATGCTCCACTTTCAGTGGGAACCAGCTTTTTCCACCCCCATCCATAGCCTTTTCTCTTCACTCTACCACCTGAAGCAATTCCCACTGGGCCGCTTGCTCACCTTTAAGTTTTCTAGGTGAGAATCAGACATCAGTCTCTGAGTCTTGTCAAATGTTCAGGGATACTACCAAGCTCTTTAAGTGGTCTTATAGAAGCCTCCACAGTTTACTGATGGGGTAAGCACCCACTTTCCATCTTCTGTGGGAAGAAAAATGCACAGCACTCTGAGAACTGTCTCTAAGGAATTAATCACTATCAACTTCCTTTCTACTCTAATATATGGAGGTAGGCAATGGCATAAGGGGGTGGACTAGCACCTCTCTTTAGAAAGTGGATACATTTCCCAATTGCAGTCATCAGGTTGGGAGCCTGGGGCCCCACTGAAAATTGAGACAGAAAATAAAAGTTAAGTCAAACTTAGACTATGCATATGTAACATTCAAACATTTGAGTTATTTGAGTCAACGAGTTCAGTGATTAGTATGAATCCTTACCATGTGGTAGACTAGATTGACTTCAGTATGACGTAGATAGGTGTGATTAATAACTTAGAGTTATTTTAGCTGAGAGTGTGTCATGTACCAAAAACTGGTGAATGGAACATAGTTCACAGTGTTGGAATTATGGGACTCAGCTGGATAGGCAGGAGGAAAAAGAAAGGGTAAGTATCATGCACATAGAAACTGTCAGTATTTTTTAGACTGCAGAAGTGAATGTCAGACCTACTGTATTAAGCTCTTAAGCAAGAGACAAAAATGGATTTTTCAAGTCTTGGGGCTAATTCAAAAACAGTGTTACATTGTAACCCATACTTCAGAAATTATTTTCTAATAGCTAAATATTTACATAGTGCTTACTATATGCCAGACACTGTTTTAAACGCTTTTAATGTATTTAATCCTTTTAACAATTTTACAAGACAGATGCACTGTTACTTCCTTTTACAAATGAGGAAAACGAGGCACAGAGGGATCAAACAACCAGCACAAGGTTAAAGTCATGGAAAATATGAGATGGAAGCCCTGATGTTTCGTACTAGACTACACTTTGCTTTCGCAAACATTATCTTGTGATTTATGTCACAAATAAATCACATTATATAGCAATGATAAAGTAATTCCAAAAGGCAGGCGTATCAGACTCAAGCGTACTCAATGAAATCACTTAGCTATGGGATGATGGGGCTGCCTAGAAAATAACAGACTGCTGTAGCTCCTGTTCCAGTTCCTTCTACCACCTTCTGATGGGTATGTTTTGTTTGCCATTTAATTTACATCACAACATGTTAATTTCCAGAATAAATTTATCAGTGTTTTTCTAAAAGTAAAAATAATTGAGGAGAAAATAAATCAGCAAATGTTATATTAAATAGAACAGACACTTGTGGCCTGGAGTCTTTTCATTTTTAAGGTATAAAAAGCTTTTACTGCTTTTATCTTACTTAAAAAGCAATGCATGCTTATGACTGAAAAATTAGAAAATCTCTGCAAAAGGGAGAAGAAAGCATTCACAACCCAGCTACCTGATGATAACCACTGTTAATACCTTAGTAACTGTCCTTTCAAGCCTATGCATATATTTGTTCATTTAATGTGTGTGTATGTATTTGCATCATTATTTATATAACATTTTTATTTTTGACTGGACTGGGGGAAGAGCAAAATTTTGTTTTGGAATGAAAAAGGCCAAGGGGGTAGTCAGAAAAGAATAAAGTAAGTGGTGTGGCATCCTCTCTCCATCTTCTCAATGGCTTGGGTTATACATCTGTACTTCAAATTCTTCCAAAGGCCCAATTGTTTTGATTGGTGTGCATGTTTGCTTACCTTGAGAGTTATCAATCAAGCTCAGAGTCCATTAAATAAAATATAGCCTATCATCTATCTTCATTATGACCTGGAAAGACCGAGTCCAATTTAGACTCCTAGCCCTCTTCACAAGCTCTACCCTGGAACTTGACCCTACCAGTAGTCTGTCCTACTTTAACTTCCATTCCTGGCTTTGTCCTGCCCAGTGAATAGGCTCATGTACATTAGGACAGATACCTGAACCCCTATGGCCAAGCTCATTCCTCATCTGCCACATCCTCTACGAGTCACCTCTGAGCCTCTTCTTGGCCATGTATTTGGCTCATACTTCCCTGGAAGTGGGTTTGGAGCCTCTGGGCAGGGAGTCATGGAGTCTAGAAGATTGTGATCTAGCATACGGGCTACATGTGGCTTGCAGGCTCAGACTGGGCACTTGTTGGCTGCGGGAACTCCTTCCCTTGCCAAGAAGGATGTGGCTAGAAGCGGGAAAGAGCAGGATATTCATGCATTCTCTATATGAGGTGCCGATCAAAATAAATAATTAATTATTTACACCTAGAGATGTTCTCTAAATTATGACTGTGGAAAGTAAGTTAAAAATGGGAATGTGTAGCTTTAGTATGCCAGCACCTACATCTGCAGAATCCCCATGGTTTATGTGCGCTGTTGCCTTTGACTGGAACAACCTTCATCAGACATGTGCCCTTTTACTTTCACCTTATTCAGAACTGCTCAAACATCTTCTTTCCTTCTCTTTCCATCTAATCTACACCAAGTACACCCACCTCTCCAGCACTCTGTATCCTCTCACCCCTACTTATCTTCTTAGAACTTATCGCTAAATGAAATTACAGTACCTGTACTTGTTTACTGTCTTTCTGCCCTACTAGAATTCCACAGAAAATTAATCTAATTTGTCACTATATCCATTGTGCCTAGAACAGTGCCTGCCACCCAGTGGGCATTCCCTAAGTATTTGCTAAATTAATAGGTAAATTACTAAGTTACAATTAAAAACATACATTACTCATGCATAGTGGAATTCTGATATTAATTTCCCCTTCCTTTTAACTAAGAAATGGGGCAAATAACTGGAAATAAATCTGTTCTACTGCAGTCTGAATTTTACTTCCATAAAATAAAACACATACAAATCATTTTTTTTAATTAGGATATAATATCAGAAACCACTGCATTGGCTAATGGCATAAACAGCGAAATCTTGGCTCAACCAGTCAACAAAGAAGGAGTGTAGGCCAGGTGTCCCCACCTGGGCTATGCTATCTTCTTACTTCCTTCTTCTGGCAGGAAAGGAGATGTCAGGCTGTAGGAAAGGAGTAGCACAGGCTACTTCCTCAAGGACTAAGTAAAGTATCATTCCATGCTGTGGGCAAAAGGAGACAGGGGCAGGGCCAGCTGCTGGTGAGGAGAGGCAGTCCACTCTCAAGAGGGGAGACTGAGCTGAGGATCCAGGACCTCTTTCTGGACCACTCCTGGTAGTTCTGAGTTCCAGCCTGACAGCTCACAGACACAGCCCCCCATTTTGCCTCCAGCAGGAGAAGACAAGAAGATGGAGAGACTGTCAACCTAGAACCAGCAATGACCAGTTCCAGCTTAATTGCAGAAAGGGAGAAGAGATCAATCATTTAAGTTGCTTCGTCATCTAAATAAAAGTGTTTTGGCTGATGAAACATGAACCTAGACTCCTGCCTCAACATATTTAAAATGAGAACAAAGTGGCAGTATCATGGTGGTGGGCGTTTAGATGCCTACATTGTTTTCATCTACAAAAGAGGATTTCCTTCCACACCCCAGCTCTTTGCTGGGCTGGTGGAGCTGATTGACAGATACAGCCCGCTCCAAAGGAACAGCCCTTTCTCAAGGAATGAATGATTTACTGTAAGTATTTAAATCTTCTGCTCAAAATCAAAGATAAATTGAAGTATCAAAATAAACAAAAATATGGTTTGTGGTTTTGAAAGCATTTCTTTGTGATTTTTGCTAAAAAGAGAAATGCCAAAACAAAATTTTAAAGATTTTGAGACAATTGTCTGGCGCGGTGGCTCACGCCTGTAATCCCAGCACTTTGGGAGGCTGAGGCAGGCAGATCACGAGGTCAGGAGATCAAGACCATCCTGGCCAACATGTTGAAACCCCGTCTCTACTAAAAATATAAAAATCAGCTGGACATGATGGGCACCTGCAATCCCAGCTACTCAGGAGGCAGAGGCAAGATAATCACTTGAATCCGGGAGATGGGGGTTGCAATGAGCCAAGATCATGCCACTGCACTCCAGCCTGGGCAGCAGAGTGAGACTCGTTCTAAAAAAAAAAAAAAAAAAAAAAAAAAAAAGATTTTGAGATGGTAGTTTTAAACTAATGCAATCCATCTTAAAATCCTTAACTAACAGACTTTATTACAGAAAAATGTATTACTGCTATGGACTATTCAAAATAATACAGATAACATGAATGTGCTCCTGTTCTGCTTTTATGTTTCCATTGTTTGTAATGAATACTTTCCTGTATGTGCTGAATTCTTGTTTTTAGAAATATTATTTTGTAGTAGAGAAAACATAGGGAAGAATATGAGTTGTTACACCATATGGGTCTTTCCTAAAAGCACAAAAAAAGACTGTCATGCTGTTCACAGAAGAGGCAATAGGAAAATCAGTGGGCCAGGGTGAATTTGCTGAGGTTGGTGATGAACTAAACCACAGGCTACCAAGGCTGCTGTGATTGGGTATTCCTGAGAAATGAAGTCCAGGATTGTTTCTTAGCCCTATAGCCACATCTGTGCTCTGGTAACTTTCTCATTGGACTGACATCATGTTAACTGCTTAGTGGCAGATGGTCCTTAACTGACACAACCTCTGCTGTGGGCCATATTGCTGAGTGGTGTTAGCCCCTTATACTCAGTTTGGTCCCATCTGTCCAGACAGGTGTTTGTAAACCTGACACTGATTCTGCTGCTGCAGAGAATGTTCCAAGAAGTGTACCCTTTAATCCCTGGCCCCAGCCAGCACTTTATCATTGGTATGAATTAGAGGTGCTCATTTAAGGATCAACATAGGCTCTGATTGGAAAAACCACATTAGTAATGATTTTGACATAAGCAGAAGCTGAGGTCCTGATAATTACTATTCCACCAAACCGAGGCTCAAAACTGCTATTAAAAAGAAATGATCTTCCACATATGATGACTTTCACACTGCATGACACTATTAAACAACCATCATTAGCTACTAACGCATGTACTACCCATTTTCCAGAGCCCTTTCTCTGCTAAGAAATTTAAGACCAAGAATGATCAATGAATGAGTCATCAGTATGATAATTGTTGATATAGGACATGCAAATTGAAATTATTTAGAATAATTTAAGTGTATAAGGAATTATTACACATGATGATATTCCTCAGCTAGTAAAGCTCTACTTGTAAGGAGCTCACAGTTCATTTCTTTGCATCTACATTTTATCATCTAGAAAAGAGGAAAGTACAAACTAAAACAAGGTCATTTGGGGCAATTTTGTAGGTACTGCACTAGATGCTGGGGATAGAAAAATAAATAAAATACAAGCCCCTGGCCTCCACAAGCTTACAAATTTATAAGAGGGTACAGGCAAGTACACAAAAAGCCACAGTTCAGTGTGATAAATATAATAATCAAAGTGTGCACCTGGTACATGATAGCCCAGGAGAGTATAGCTTGTAGGAGAAAGTTACAATGAGGGAAGAAAATCAGTCTGCTTAAGAATCTGCAACTTCCTAAATTGGAACATTTCATTCTCCCCTTTCTGGAAAACATCTCTTTCTTTTCTGTCTATAAATGTTCATATCATAGAGGCACAGGAAAGATGGTAACCAAAGAGGGCTGGAAGACAGGTAACTTGTAGGGAGAAAACAAGCCCTTCCTAATCTTTTCAAGGTTTTAGACATGTGAACTTAAAAAGTTTTTAACAAGACAAGAAGATTGTTGAGTCCTGACTATTCATTGGCTGTGTTTTTTTTTTTTTTTGCAAATTAAAGTGATCTCATGCCTATATCAGTTTTCCTTTTTCTTTGGAAATATTTAGGTTAAATTGAGATCTGAGGGGAAGATAACGCTCTAACTGGGCTCCTGCATTTAATATAATTTGAAAATAGCTGCAACCCCAATCCACCTTCCTGGTGGCCCAGAAATGCCACCCTTTTTGTTTGTTTTCGTTGTTCATAGATTAGTTCACAAATACGATAATTAGAAATACACGACTGGGCTGAGCACGGTGGCTCACACGGGTAATACCAGCACTTTGTGAGGCTGAGACAGGAAAATTGCTTGAGCTAGGAATTCCACACCAGTCTGTGCAACATAGGAAGACCCCATCTCTACAAAAACCTTAAAAATTAGCCAGGCATTGTGGGGCACACCTGTAGTCCCCAGCTACTCCAGAGGCTAATCACTTGAGCCTGAGACATCAAGGCTACAGTAAGCTGTGATTGTGCCACTACACTCCAACCTGGGTGATAGAGCAAAACCCTGTCTCAAAATAATAATAATAATAATAACAATAATTTTAAAATAAATACATAACTGAAAAGATTTAATAATGCTGCATAGCTTATATCCATCTCAATCCCTCTCTTGGTCTTTCTCTCATGCTGTTTAAAATTGAAGTAAAACTCCCATAATACAAAATTTATAATTTTAATCATTTTTGAAGTGTACAATTCAGGGATTTTTAGCATATTCACAATGTTATGCAATCATCACCACTATCTAATTCCAGAACATTTTCACCGCTCAAAAAAGAAACCTCATACCCATTAAGCAGTCCTTCCTCATTCCTCTCTGCCCCCAGCCCCTGGCAACCACTAATTTACCTTGTCTGTATGTATTTGCCTACCCTGGGCATGTCATATAATTGGAATCATGCCACACATGGCCTTTTGTGTCTGGCTTCCTTCCCTTTGCATAACGTTTTCAAGCTTCATCTATGTTGAAGCATGTATTAGTACTTCATTTCTTTTTATGGTTGAATACTATTCCATTGTATGGATATACCACGATTTATTAATTCGGCAATTGATGGATATTTGGATTGTTTCTATTTTTTGGCTATTATGAATAGTGCTGCTATGAATGTTCATGCACTAGTTTTTGTTTAAACACCTGTTTTCATTTCTGAGGAGTAAACAGAAGTGGAATTGCTGGCTCATATGGTCATTCTAGTTTAAACTTCTTAAGCAATTGCCAAATTTTTTTTCTAAAGTTGCTGCATCATTTTTTATTCCCAGCAGCAATGTATGAGTGTTCTAATTTCTCCACATTCTCACTAACGTTTACTTTTTGTTTTTAAAAATGTTCTTATAGCCATCCTAGTGGGTGAAAAGTGGAATCTCAAAAAAATAAAAATAAAAAGCATTCTCACATCAGGTCTTAAGTTTTTTTGTGTGTGTGTATGAGGCCACAAAATTGAGAGAAGTTTTCCCTAAGATGAGCTGAAAGTGAATTTAATGAAATTCTGAACAACAGAGCTGTTTTTCACTGACTCCCATCACCCACTTCCCAAAAAGCAACCATGATCAAAGCCAAGGCATCTAAATAATGACTGTTGAAATCCAAGCTCCCAGAGGTACAGATAGTCAGGTGTCTTTAGTTAGTGATTGGCAGAGGCATCCAAGCCGTTATATGAGGCTTGGCTAGTAAAATGCTCTTCTGGGATTCTGGGACAATACCCACTCTCTCTTTTTTTTTTTTTTTTTTAACTTAATGAACATTTATTTTCTCTCCATATGTGCATTATTTGTAAAGGAAAAATAAATATAACTAAACACCAATTGTACATTCCACTTTAAAGAAGGCAATTTGTTCAGGTAAAACAATGAGTTAAAACAGTTTGAGCCTTACGAAATTTCAAATTCCATCCCAGCACATTCCTCATTAATAATTGCACACATTCCTACGAAAGTCTGTCATTTATTTTAATCTTTGATTGCTATCATCAACACACTACAGAAGTTATTCTTTCCTGTTCAAGACAATTCGTTTTGAGAACTAAAACACATGCAGTATATGTAAGTGATTACCCGGATAAAACAACAGGGCATTAGGAAATATACTTTTTTGTTTTTAATTTCTGCATCCATTTCTTCATTCTGGACTGGTACAGATAGCCTCCATGAGGAGTTTAGCCTCTCCTTGGAGTAAACTCTACCGAGAGGAGGAAAACTGAGACTTACAGTACAGCGGGCACAGCCTGGTTGAGGAGAAGGAGAAACTAAGGAAAAACTGGAGACAGCAAAGCTTGAAGGAGGCAGAGCACTAAGCTGCTGCAGGTCACTCTTCCTGTGAACAGGCAAGTTTCAAATAAAGACTTGCAGGGATCTTACCGAGCAAAGCAACGTTTATGAAAAGGAACAGGGAAGTTGCATGGAGTGTGATTCTTCCTTCCACAGGAACAGTTGGAAAGCCAAAGAGACCATGGGGTAAGAATGGTGGAAAGTCCTAGGGTTCGTTTAAAATCCTGATAACGGAACATACATTCTTTCTTACAGGGAAATCGTTTTGATTCTTAAATGAAGTCAGCGAGCTTCAGGCTTGCCCACATTGATATCTCCTAATGGTTGGGGCACGTCACACATCAAGCCTCAGAAAGAACTGACATCCTAGCACTTCCCGGAAAAACTCGAATGTCGCCCTGCCGTTCCTGGGGTTGGTGACAGGTCTGGTCATCGCACGGCGGCAGCTCCTCACCCGGATTTAGAAGTGCTGGCGTCCCCGCCCGCCCAAGCCTTTAAACTCTCGTCTGCCAGAGCCCGCCAACTCTCCAGGGTACAAAGTACAGCAGGGGCGCGGGTGGAGCCCTTCCAAGCGGCGCAGCCTTATCTTTCCCGAGTGAACACCTAGGTGGATTCCCAACACCGCGCCTGGCACGTTCTGGAGGGAGTCTCAAGCTCCTCCAGAGCTCCCAGCCGCGCGTCCTCGTTAATGCAGTCGATATTCCTGTGGGAGACACGGGGGGCTCTGAGCGCTACGAGCTTTATTAAGAGATTTGCAAATGGTTCACTCGGGTCCCTGAACACTCCCAACAGCCTAAGCTGCCTGCTGTGTTATAGCGCAGAAGCTCCTAACGCACGATGGTTGTCCTTTCTTCTCATAACGCTCACAGCTTAGGGCCAGTTTCCGCGACTCTAAGAGTAATTGCGTGGGCCAGGCGCAAAGAAGGGAGTTGGACTGCGCCAAGATCGTCAACCTGCTGCCAGACCGCACATGCACTTTGCACCGGCCATCTACGTCTCAGTCTGAAGCTGGCGCGCTCTGGGTAAGGAGGGCCCGGAGCTTCCCTGGCGGGTCCGAGCTGCAAGCCAAGCGAGGGTGGGAAGAGGGAATTTGGGGTTCTGGACTGCGGGACGGGAGAGGAGCTGGGGTCTCCAGAGAAAAGGGCAGCAATGGAGGGAAACTGAGATGAACTCCAGACCTCCATGTTCATGGGTCCGTTTGAGTCTTTGCTTTGGGTAGGAGAGGAGTGGGATGAGACAGAATCTATACCTTTGGTTCCCACCCGCCTTCCAGTAAGGCCGAGGAACTCTCTTGGTTCCTCTGAGAGAGGGGCAGATGGTGCTGCGAGGGAACCCCGGAAACAGCCACTAAAGTTGAGCAGAGTGCAGGACTGGGAAGGAAAAAAACGAGGGGCGGGGGGGGGGGGATAAGCCACCTATGTGCTCTCCTCCCTTTCTCCACCCCACCCCCTTTTTTCGTAGCTGCTGACGCGCTGGTGGTGCCTATTAATCATTTACCAGCCCTGAGCCGCGCCAGTTAATGGCTGTGCCGCGCCGGGCTCCCGCATCCTGGCCTCCCTTCTCCACGGCCGCGTGTGCCCGGGCACCCCGGAGCTGCAAACTGCAGCGCCCAGGCAACCGCTGGGCTTTGCGCCCCGCCGGCGCCGGTAGGAGCCGCGCTCCCCGCAGCGGTTGCGCTCTACCCGGAGGCGCTGGGCGGCTGTGGGCTGCAGGCAAGCGGTCGGGTGGGGAGGGAGGGCGCAGGCGGCGGGTGCGCGAGGAGAGAGCCCCAGCCCTGGCAGCCCCACTGGCCCCCCTCAGCTGAGATGTTCCCCAATGGCACCGCCTCCTCTCCTTCCTCCTCTCCTAGCCCCAGCCCCGGCAGCTGCGGCGAAGGCGGCGGCAGCAGGGGCCCCGGGGCCGGCGCTGCGGACGGCATGGAGGAGCCGGGGCGAAATGCGTCCCAGAACGGGACCTTGAGCGAGGGCCAGGGCAGCGCCATCCTGATCTCTTTCATCTACTCCGTGGTGTGCCTGGTGGGGCTGTGTGGGAACTCTATGGTCATCTACGTGATCCTGCGCTATGCCAAGATGAAGACGGCCACCAACATCTACATCCTAAATCTGGCCATTGCTGATGAGCTGCTCATGCTCAGCGTGCCCTTCCTGGTCACCTCCACGTTGTTGCGCCACTGGCCCTTTGGTGCGCTGCTCTGCCGCCTCGTGCTCAGCGTGGACGCGGTCAACATGTTCACCAGCATCTACTGTCTGACTGTGCTCAGCGTGGACCGCTACGTGGCCGTGGTGCATCCCATCAAGGCGGCCCGCTACCGCCGGCCCACCGTGGCCAAGGTAGTAAACCTGGGCGTGTGGGTGCTATCGCTGCTCGTCATCCTGCCCATCGTGGTCTTCTCTCGCACCGCGGCCAACAGCGACGGCACGGTGGCTTGCAACATGCTCATGCCAGAGCCCGCTCAACGCTGGCTGGTGGGCTTCGTGTTGTACACATTTCTCATGGGCTTCCTGCTGCCCGTCGGGGCTATCTGCCTGTGCTACGTGCTCATCATTGCTAAGATGCGCATGGTGGCCCTCAAGGCCGGCTGGCAGCAGCGCAAGCGCTCGGAGCGCAAGATCACCCTAATGGTGATGATGGTGGTGATGGTGTTTGTCATCTGCTGGATGCCTTTCTACGTGGTGCAGCTGGTCAACGTGTTTGCTGAGCAGGACGACGCCACGGTGAGCCAGCTGTCGGTCATCCTCGGCTATGCCAACAGCTGCGCCAACCCCATCCTCTACGGCTTTCTCTCAGACAACTTCAAGCGCTCTTTCCAACGCATCCTATGCCTCAGCTGGATGGACAACGCCGCGGAGGAGCCGGTTGACTATTACGCCACCGCGCTCAAGAGCCGTGCCTACAGTGTGGAAGACTTCCAACCTGAGAACCTGGAGTCCGGCGGCGTCTTCCGTAATGGCACCTGCACGTCCCGGATCACGACGCTCTGAGCCCGGGCCACGCAGGGGCCCTGAGCCAAAAGAGGGGGAGAATGAGGAGAAGGGAAGACCGGGTGCGAAAGGGACGGTATCCAGGGCGCCAGGGTGCGGTCGGGATAACGTGGGGCTAGGACACTGAGAGCATCTGATGGAGGGACCTAGGAAAGGCGCCCGACAATGGTAGAAGTGAGAGCTTTGCTTATAAACTGGGAAGGCTTTCGGGCTACCTTTTTCTGGGTCTCCCAATTTCTGTTCCTTCCTCCACTGCGCTTACGCCTCTGACCCTCCTTCTATTTTCCCTACCCTGCAACTTCGATCCTTTCTTCCGCACCGTCCCGCCAGTGCAGATCACGAACTCATTAACAACTCAGTCTGATCCTCAGCCCCTCCAGTCGTTATTTCTGTTTGTTTAAGCTGAGCCACGGATACAGCCACGGGTTTCCCTCGGGGTCAGTCCCTAGCCGCGCGGGGCCGCTGTCCGGGTTCTGTCTGGTGCCCCTACTAGGGTCTCTGGAATGACCGCTCTCCCTTTGCGCAGCCCTACCTTAAGGAAAGTCGGACTTGAGAAAGGTCTAAGCAGCTGGTCTTTTCTCCTACTCTTGGGTGAAGGTGAATCTTTCCCTGCCCCCTCCCCGCCCCCCACCTCCCCGGCCCGCCACCACCACTCTCACTCCACCCAGAGTGGAGCCGGGTGCTTAGTAAAATAGGTCCCGAGCTTCGAACTCCTGGCTTTCTGGAGTCCCCACCCGAGCCCTCCTTTGGAGCAAAAAGGGGCTGAGAACAAGCCGAATGAGGAGTTTTTATAAGATTGCGGGGTCGGAGTGTGGGCGCGTAATAGGAATCACCCTCCTACTGGGCGTTTTCAAAGACCAAGCGCTGGGCGCTCCCGGGCCGCGCGTCTGCGTTAGGCAGGGCGGGGTAGTGCAGGGCGCACCTTCCCCGGGGTTCGGGGTTCGGGGTTCGGTTGCAGGGCTGCAGCCTGCCTTGGCTTTCTCCCTCACCCAAGCTTCCGGAGGAGTCGACTTAAAAGTAACAAGAGATAAGGTTTCCTGCTCCAGTGTATCTCAAAAGACCGGGCGCCAGGGGCGGGGGACCTAGGGCGACGTCTTCAGAGTCCGCCAGTGTTGGCGGTGTCGCCGCAACCTGCAGACTCCCGAGTGGGGTCTGCCTGGTCTCTAGAGGGTTGCTGCCTTTCAAGCGGTGCCTAAGAAGTTATTTTCTTGTGTAACATATATATTTATTAATTTATTTGTCGTGTTGGAAAATGTGCCTCTGCTTTCCCTTTCTCTGCTTGTCTAGCCCCAGGTCCTTTCTTTGGGACCTTGGGGGTGGGCATGGAAGTGGAAGTGGAAGTGGGGGCAGGCTCTCGCCCCACTCCCTGGCCATCTCCACGTCTCTCCTCAATGCTGGGCCCTCTTGTCTTATCCTTTCCTCTAGCTTTTCTATTTTTGATTGTGTTGAGTGAAGTTTGGAGATTTTTCATACTTTTCTTACTATAGTCTCTTGTTTGTCTCATTAGGATAATACATAAATGATAATATGGGTTATCCTCCTCTCCATGCACAGTGGAAAGTCCTGAACTCCTGGCTTTCCAGGAGACATATATAGAGGAACATCACCCTATATATAATTTGAGTGTATATATATATATATATTTATATATATATGTATGATGTGGACATATGTATACTTATCTTGCTCCATTGTCATGAGTCCATGAGTCTAAGTATAGCCACTGATGGTGACAGGTGTGAGTCTGGCTGGAACACTTTCAGTTTCAGGAGTTCAAGCAGCACTCAAACCTGGAACTGAGGAATCTAATTCAGACAGAGACTTTAATCACTGCTGAAGATGCCCCCGCTTCCTCTAGGTTCCAGCAGAGGCGATTCTTACGTATGATCCAGTTAACACCATCACTTGTTTTGAGGATATTGAAAGTGGAATAATTTGTGTCTGTGTTTAATATTACCAATTACATTGGAAGCCTGAGCAGGGCGAGGACCAATAATTTTAATTATTTATATTTCCTGTATTGCTTTAGTATGCTGGCTTGTACATAGTAGGCACTACATACATGTTTGCTGGTTGATTGTTTAAGCCAGTGTGTGTTACAACAATCTGGAGATACTAAATCTGGGGTTCTCAGGTTCACTCATTGACATGATACACAATGGTTGAAATCACTATTGAAAAATACGTTTTGTGTATGTTTGCTTCAACGACTTTGTGCTTTCCTGAAAGCAGTAACCAACAGTTAAGATATCCCTCATGTTTTGTTTAAACTAATGAACAAGTATGCTTTGGGTCATAAATCAGAAAGTTTAGATCTGTCCCTTAATAAAAATATATATTATTACTCCTTTGGAAAATAGATTTTTAATGGTTAAGAACTGTGAAATTTACAAATCAAAATCTTAATCATTATCCTTCTAAGAGGATACAAATTTAGTGCTCTTAATCTGTTACCGTTGCAATATTAACTAAATAAACAGATGTATTATGCTGTTGCAAGTTGTTTTTTCTATTTGAATTTTATTGTTTCAATGGATTACTTGGTAACACACACACACACACACACACACACACTAGCTTAGTTGACTTACGTGTCACTTAGATTTTAAGAAGAAGGTTTTCAGATTACTTTTGGGAATTTTACCAAGTTTGTGGTTGTACCCTGAATTATTTTGTCAAAAAGAAAAGTTGGCTAGTTCAAAAAGGGAGAGAGAGGTAGACAGAGAGAAAGAAGAAAATGTTGAGCCAGGATGAACAGGAAGCAATGCACTCAGTTGCACTCTGTTGTCACCAAACTAAGTGGATGATATCTTAATCTCTTGCCGATCAAATTACTGTCTATCCTCATTTATAACCTCAGACTTTTTGGGGGAACTAAGTAATTGCTGATTTACATCCTGAGGAAAGACAACGGAAGGGGAAAACTATCTCCTAAAGATGGCCCAGAAGACAGTGGCAAAATAAATAGAATAATCAGATTTTGACATAAGAGATGGACGTATTTTCTGCCGTGTTCAGTGATGGCCATATCAATCTCTGGAGAATGTAAGAAATCACTAGGGAAGTTTGTTTGTTTTTAACGGACTTGATCTTTTTAGAGCAGTTTTATTTCATATCAAAATGAGCAAAAAGGAATATTTTCCAAGCAGGTAATAGCAGTGATTCCAGAAGCAGAGTTGGGGATGGAGAGTTCAAATGCCTTCAAATGTCCTGTGACTCTATGCTTTATATGGTTCTATACATCATCCCAATATGATTAAGGATAACTAGACTTTCGTCATTTCTATTTTTTTTCTTTCATTATGCAAGTCTCTTTTATTATTTTTAAAAGCTACAGCAAGGTGGCAAATTAAACTCATAACTTAGATGTGCAGAGAAAACCTATTTTATCATTTGGTTTCAACTAACCTGAACAAAATTCCAAGCTCCTTCCAATACATTAGCTGGGGAAAAAAATTAAATAGTCAAACATCCAGTTGAGCTGATAATTTAAATAGCCATTAAAAATTTCATTTGAATAAGTTGGGACAGCCTCTCAGCTGGCCTCCTCTTTCTCTTTTGACATCCCTAAAATGGCTTTAGAATGAATAGGAGGAGGAGGTTTTATGCATGCTACTGGAGGAAGGGATGAGGTTAAGTCCTTGGGAAAGGGGCCCTCTCTTCCTTTTGCTCTCTGGGGCCAGGTCCTTTGTGTACCTTTCTGCTTCCTGGCTGAAGTCTGTTGAAGTCTGTAGCTGTCAGAGCCTGTGAATCAACCTCTCAGCTTGGGGAGGCCTGCACTTCAGTTCCTGTGGGCTGCAGCTTTCTCTCAGTCTTCTATGGCCCCAGGATAGCCCACTAGCCCAGTGGTCTCCTCCAGCCTCTGCTGAGGAGTGATCTCACCCTGCCACAGAGGCCACATGGTAAAGCTCTTGGCTCAGTGACTACAGGGGACCTCAGTGGCTGTAGACTGGCAACCCTTAGAATCTGCTCGACCTGACCATGCCTCTCTTCTTTTCTGTGGCTTTCAGGTCTTCTTTATCCCTCTTTACTTTCGTCAACATTACTTATTAAAACATTCCACTCTCCCCACCTCACCTCTACACGAGAGGAAAAAGATAGTAGTTGAGTCCTTCACTCTTACCCCTTGATGTGCTGTAGCAGGAAAGGTATTTAGCAATCCCTCCTGCCCCTCCCCTAAACACACACCTACCTGATTTCCAAGCATGTTTGCATTACCTACAAAGAAGTTGGGGTCAAGCCCTCTCCTATCCTAATGTAATGAGCCGTCCTCAGGGAGAGAGACTAAAATTAAACATGATTTATAGAAATTAAAACATATTAGTTTAATGTCTGTGAATTATTATCTTTTTTATAAGTGACCTTTGCGTTCCCAGAGTAGCACCTCCCAGGTCATCTTCTGACATAGTACCCACAGAAAAGGATCACGCTTGAAAACCTTTGACTCCTCATCCATTTTAACCCCGAACATTATACAAAAATGTTGAACATGTAATTTTGGCCTGAGAAAAAAGGCAAGAATTTCACCTGGAGAATAGTAGGGATGATTCATTTTTAAAATGGCAATATATTTCCAACCTATTTTAAACAAATAATAGAGATGTCATATTTGTATTGATCTGAAAAACACTTTAACAATGGGATTCTGTTTTGAAAATCTTGTTCATTCCCTTTTTTATTCCAACGTACCACATCAGAGTGTGGTATTCAACTGAAATAATTAATAGATGTTCATATAACTTTTGCCTGTAGCACACATAACTGTGGTGGGTACTTACAAAATACAGTATTGCAAAGTCTATGTTTCTCTCTCATTGCACCACACAACTTTGAGCTAAGGAGAACCTCTTACACATATGCAGATGGATATCTTGCTTTTTATTCAATGAATTTCAGTTTGTTAGCTTTAAAAGAAGACAGACAGTTTCCACATTGTTGAAATGACATGGTTTCCCAAGGAGAAGGCAGGTACAGAGATAATGTTGTAACTGATCACTTATTATTTTGCTAAATATCTGGAGACAAAGTATTAGAGTGAGCATACTTGTAAAAGGACTGTGTTAGGAATGATCAAATACAGCCCAGCTTCTGAAATCAACTAGAAAAGAAGGGGTTCTGCAAGTATGACAAAGTTGAGGAGGCCTATGAACTGAATGAGCCAGTTAAAATTAAAATATCAAAATGCCTCCTTGTCATACTGTTGGGGAGAGAGGAGCATCATCTAAAGAAAAAGATATAATTTTAAATAAAATTATTAAAACTTTGGTAGAATGTTCACTTTTATAATACACATAATTATTGTCAAAACATACCTTAAAATCAATTGGATTAGCCAAAAACTAGAAACATTATACCCACTTAAGACCGAGACTACAGGCATGTTACCAGAACTCTTTGGAGTAATAAGGAACTTAAAACTTTAAAAATAAATGCCTCTTTAAGCCAGGTTGATCTAAGTCTTCAATTTTGAGTGGACAAGAAGTATGAAAGAAAATGAGAAGTGGGAAATGCTATCAGTTAGCATATTAACTCATCACTGAATAACTCTAGCCCACCCTCAGTGCCTACATGCTTGGAAATGTTAACAAGAAAGACTTCAAGTATTCCCAGCTTTAAGAATTTAAGAATACAAAGACCATATGCTAGATTCCACTTAAAGGAAAACATGTTATATAGAGGAGGTCACTGTAGAATATTATGTACAAAGACAGTTCTGACTTTCAAAAAAAATACCTATCTCAAAAGGCAACTGATACTTCCCATAAATTTAAACAGATAGAGAAAAAAAACAAACCAAGACATGACAGGCAAGCAGGATGATATTTTACAATAGCACACATGACTTCCATAACTATTCTGTGAATGCATGTCCAAATATTGATGAATAATAACTCTTACTCTGTTCTTTCTGTCTCTACAACCCTTGAACAACTATTAATCTAGCTAATCTTATTAGCAGTGGCAAAATGTCTATTCAAAGTCAATAATTAAGTTAAACATTCTCCTTTATGTCCAATGAGCCACTGTAACTAGCAAACCAAAATGTCTGTATGTCTTTCTCAAAAGAATTTCAAGTCTTCCTATGTATAAACTCTGGTAACTGAAATTAACACACACACACACACACACACACACACACAATTATTAATTAAACAAAAAGGAACTTCTTAGGCAATAATCGGTGAAATAGAACTTCAAGACTGTCTTTTTTCCCTTTTCCCTTTTTAGGTCCCATTTCTACCCCTCCTTCCCCCAGCTCAGGACCTCATGTTTTCTGATTTTCCCCACTTCTCCCAATAAAGTTCTTCTCAGAAAAGGATTTCCATTGATTTATAGTTTACATAACTGACAAAGCTTCAAGTATTATTCCTCCAGAAGCAGGACTCTTTAATAAGGGCATAGTATCAGAAAATTAGGCAGCAGAATCCCTAAAATCACGTATTCCTGTAAGGCAAATGTTTCTCAACAAGTGATCCATAATTCCAACATCAGAACCACCACCTGAGAACTTATAAAAAATTCGTGCTCTCTATGTCTCACTCATAGATATTTTGATTAATTAGGTCTGGGGTAGATTTCAATTTTCAATGATTCTAAAGTACAACAAAGTTTGAGTACTAATAATTTAAGTGTAAAGAGCATGGAGTTTGCCATCAGCAGATGTGGCCCTGCTTTATTTGTTGTGTGATACTGGGCAACTTAATCTTTGTGAGTCACATTTCACTCGTCTATAAGGTCAAGATAATGACATCTCTTCCGTAGGGCTGTTGTGATGAGACAAGGCATGTCAAATGCCAAATCAGTCAGAACTTTTTTAGTATGAAAACTCAATTAGCTCACATGTGTGAAAAGTCTTGAGAAGATCTGGCTTCAGGGTGCACTTGACCCACAACTCACTAGAATCTTTTTTCAGTCTCCATTTCTCATCTCTGATTTGTGCCACATTGGCTTCATACTCAGTCTGGCTATTCTTTTGTGGTAAGATAGATGCAGAAAGTAAAACATGTCTTCTTTCCAGGTTCAAATTTCAAAGGAAAGAGAAAATGTTATTTTCTCTTTTGGGCTGCCTGAGAACACTGATCGGTCGGGAGGCACTCCTGTCTTGGTTTCTTACACATTTTGCTGAGTACGCCAAGAACGTGAGGCCCTGACTGCTGACTGTTCTGTAACTGGATTATTTCTCAAGGTTGTGTTTGCAGCAAGCAATCTTGAGCAATCAGCTAATGTCTCTTTCAAGGTTAGAAAGAAGGCTTGGTTACTGCTTGCTATAAAGTGGTGGTTTCTCCAAGATCAGTGTTCTTCAAATGTGACAAAAACCCACTGCTGCACAGCATCCATCTGGGCTCATAGCACACCACCCATATGAGAATGGGAGGCAAAAGAGAACTAATGCAAATCGTGCTTGCTGGCTGTGCCATAAGCAATAAAGTCCTCTGCCTGACCCAGGAATCTTGTATCTTCTGCCAACCTCTATGAAACAGGAACAGACTAACTTATTAGCTTGTAAGGAAGGTGAGTAAAATTCCAGAATATGACAGCATCTGCCACTGAATTCATTAGCAAGGTCTGAGGAATATGGCTGGCTGGCCTGGATGGTATAATCTACCCTCGGAGCTGGCAGTGTCAACTTTACCCAGAAATGGGAGGGTAGCAGAGTCGATTTCAAGAGGAATAAATTGAGATAAAATTACCCGAAATATGTAATGAATGGTAGTCACATGGCAACAAACAAACAGCAACAACAACAAAATCGAGCACCATCTACAACTGCCAGGCATATTAACAGCTCAGTAAATTGAAGATACTATTATTATTATTATTATTAATCATTATTGGTGTTCTACAGAAGAAAGTGGAGAATTGAGGTGATTCAGGTTTTAAAATGCGTCTACATGATCTGGCCATATAAAATTACTTAGACAGTGTTAGATTTACTTTAAACAAACAAAACTTTGCTTCATTTCTTTGCATGTAAGTACCACTGAAAGCTGAGCGAAATGTATTTGTACTTATGCATTTTTTTCTACGATAAAGGACATTAGTGATGTTATTTATTTGGGAAATTCAAAATATCTCATAAATGTTAAAAGGATTTTGATCTAGAAATTAACAGATTCCATATGGCCTCAAGAAAATTAATCACTCTTTGCATTAGATTCTACAGCTTTAAAATCAGATTAGATATTAATCCAGGTTAGTAACATTTTGTTACATTTTCATAAGATTAATAATATTATTTAAATATGTTTAAAAATAACTTGGTAAAATCATTTTAATGTTACACACAGCATAGTGTTAAGCATACTGAAGATGGCACTGAGGTTAGCAATGTATAGTAATAAAACACAAAGTGATATGCAAAGGTTTGGCAGGGCTAGATACGAAACTACACTTTATCATCAACAATTGTGGGAAAGTTTGCTTTAAACATAATTTTAAGTAATAAAAATAAGGTAGCCCACCACAACCAGAGATAGGTATCAATGATTAGCAAAATAGTATCCAACTAAGCTTCCTTCATTTTTCCTGTGGCTTACACATATAGCTATGCCACACATTTGGGGCCGTAAAACACCATTGTGAAGATAACCAATTCCCATGAATTGGACTGACAGTTCGGTTCCCTTCAGATTTCATAGCAGTTACATAAAACTGTCAGTAACCAGAGTTTAAAATATAGCAGCAGGGCAGGCAGAGAAGGAAAGAGAAGTAACATTTACTCACTATCTACTTTGTACGTGACACATTTTGCTAAGTGCTTTACATTTTATCCCATTTAGTTTTCCCCAAGATTCGTATGAATTAGAAATCTTCATTTCTTATACATGGAAGGTTTTCTGTGTGTGTGTGTGTGTGTGTGTGTCTGTGTGTGTGTGTATGTGTGTGTGTCAGAGAGAGAGAGAGAGAGAAAGAACTTGCCCAGCACATAAAAGCTGATAGGTGATAGAAACAGAACCAGGAGGACTGCAAACCAGACCAATTTGACTTTAAGAACAATGATCCTCTATCAATTAAAGTCTTCTTAAATGGTACATGAATGTCATTCTGCAAACTATCTAAAATTGGGAAAAGTTTGACTATTGTTTCAGGATTCCCACATTACAGTGAGCAAAAACAAAATGTACCACCCTACTCATGATCTCTACCTAAAGTATAACAAGATAAATAATTCGTAAATAGTAAAACAGCTATAATATTTCCTACAGAAATGAGTCAGATTGCTTAGAAGAAACACTAGTTTCACTGCTAAGTCAGATGTGCCCATTTCAAGAACTCCATATGATACACATAAGGCCACACCATACAGGCCCCTCCCTCTAATGAGGGAAGTAGTGCGGCAGTGCAGTGATTAAGTAGGTGGGATCAGGAATCAGAATGCATTGTTTAGAATCTTGGCTTTGGAAAATCACTGGTTATTGTTTAAAGAAAAATCTTAGACAAATTATGTTTAACAGAGTTTAATTGGGCACAGAATGATTCACAAATTGGGCAGCCCCCAAATAAGAATAGGTTCCGAGAGACTCCAGTGTAGCCACATGGTGAAAAATTTATGGACAGAGAAAGAAATAGGCTACAGAAAATGGAAGTGAGGAACAGAAGCAGCCAAACTGGCTACAGCCCAGGGTTTGCCTCATTTGAACATGGTTTGAATGGTTGACCACCTTTGATTAGCCAAAACTCAGTGACTGGCACAACAGTAGGTTACAGTCTGTTTGCACATCCACTAAGGTTACGGTTCACTACGTACAGAGAAATTTTGAGGCCAAACTTAGAATATATAAGGAGGCAGCTTTGGGCTAAACAATTCCTCCCTTTTGGTCATCACTCAATATTGAGAGATTGACCAAAACTTTAGGCATTGATGTCACTCTGTCACCATTTAAAAGTGTACTTATGTGGTCTTAAATTTTACTGGAAAATAGTAGGAAAGTAGGTTTGTAAGACGGAAACAAGGACTTCAGGTTATTTTCTGTTTAGCAATTTCCCTCTTTCGGTCAGTTTCTCACTTAGGTGAGAGTGTGACCAAAACATAGTGCCTTCATGCCACACTCAGTTACCATCCTTTTGAGTTTCTGATCTCACCACATCATTCACAAGTTATGGTGCCCACATTTTTCTTCTGAGCTTTTATCACTACAGTTGAAGAGAGATCATTTGACATCTTTGAGATGGCTGCATGCAACCATCTAAAACTTTTGAGAGAATACAGTGCACCAGGAAGACTATTACGTCTATCAGGAGGATAATACCAAGAGTTTGGGATGTGCTCCTTAGCCATGTCCCAGTGAACCAAACCAACTAAAATGAATAGGTCAAAGAATGGGCTAGATAAAACGTCTACCATTTTCAACCAAGCAGCCTGCTCATTAATCTCCTATTACTGAATCTCCATAACACCCAATGTATGCCTCTATGCGCAACTAGAAGTATCAGCAACAGCAAAGACACTTCTCTGTTTAGCCAGTAAGTCATCTAGAGCAATTCTGTTATTTAGCATAACTTTAGCAAGAGAATTTTAAATCTGTTGTGAAACCATAGCCTTTGCAGTAGAATCTGTTATAGAGCCCAGCATGAGGGATAAATTTCTAACTATTGCCTCATTTACTCCAAATCACGAGAAAAGAGATCTAACAAATGACGCCCATCCAAAACAGCAAAAGCCTCCTGGCAATGTACTCTTTAACTTATGCAGACAATGTGCTCTTTAATCTATGATGTAGGTTAAAGAGTGGACCAATGTTTTGTTTCTGATCAATTATGAAGCAACAAAGGTGCCATTGGTTCTGCCTTGTAGTCTCTGGTCTAGGTGTTGAGAACATACCTCTAAGGCCTCACCATGACCATCTATCCAGACCCCTGAATCTAGAGGCTCAAAACCAAAAACATGCATAAGCTCACAGTCACATCAAGCAATTATTGAATTATATTTCACCAACAATTTTGAAGCCATTCCTATTTTACCAACAACTTAAAAACTAGCTTTATTTACCAAACATTATCATCAACAAACAACACATATAGACATAGAAGACACAGAGACACACAGACAGAAGCAGATTTACAGCTTTCATAAAGTGTTCTCATCTGCTGGCTTTCAGATTTTTCCCCCCATTCAGACTATCACTCTTTCAATTGCCCTGTTTCATTGCCCTAAGCAAATGTTAGCTAGGCAACTCTAAATGTGCATTTCTAAAGGGACAGCTCAGGTGAAACAAGAAACTGTATATTTCAAAAGCACATAGCTAAGATTTTAGGCCTAAATATAATAGCATCATTTGTTCAAACCAAGGAAAACCTGATGAAAGGATTCCCTATTTAATAAATGGTGCTGGGAAAACTGGCTAGCCATATGTAGAAAGCTGAAACTGGATCCCTTCCTTACAACTTATACAAAAATAAATTCAAGATGAATTAAAGACTTACATGTTAGACCTAAAACCATAAAAACCCTAGAAGAAAACCTAGGCAATACCATTCAGGACATAGGCATGGGCAAGGACTTCATGTCTAAAACACCAAAAGCAATGGCAATGAAAGCCAAAATTGACAAATGGGATCTAATTAAACTAAAGAGCTTCTGCACAGTAAATGAAAGTTCAATTAAGAGGAAATGGCCAGAAAAGCACCTTAAAGAAAGTATGACTTATGTACATTTAAAACAATGGGAAGCGTTTCTAATGAACACAGACAGATACCCTTATATATGGAGGTTTCCTTTATAGATGTAAATTTCTTTTACCAAAAGGTTTCAAGATAGCCAGTTAAATAGCAGAAAAGTGCATTTTGGAGATCAATTTGGTTCATAGGTAGCCTTTTAAGCTACTATTTCTTAAATAAAAATTACTGAGTTCAAGGTGTTGCCCATTAAAAAAAAATAGGGCAAAGACAGCTTTTTGGGTTTTTTTTTTTTAGTCGGAGTCTTGCTGTGTTGCCCAGGCTGGAGCGCAATGGCATGATATCGGCTCACTGCAACCTCCACCTCCCGGGTTCAAGCAATTCTCCTGCCTCAGCCTCCCAAGTAGCTGAAATTACAGGAGCCCGCCATCACGCCTGGCTAATTTTTGTATTTTTAGTAGAGACGGGGTTTCACCACATTGGCCAGGCTGGTCTCTTGGTCAGGCTGGTCATGAACTCCTGACCTCATGATCCGCCCACCTCAGCCTCCCAAAGTGCTGGGATTACAGGTGAGAGCCACCACGTTGGGCCCAGCATTTTCTATACCTCGAGTTAGCATGAATAGATATGAAAAAGAGAAGACACAAGCCTACTTTGCCTGAAGGCCTACTTTTTTTTTTTTTTTTTTTTTTTGTTTGAGACGGAGTCTTGCTCTGTCGCCCAGGCTGGAGTGCAGTGGCGCAATCTCGGCTCACTGCAAGCTCCGCCTCCCAGGTTCACGCCATTCTCCTGCCTCAGCCTCTCCGAGTAGCTGGGACGACAGGCGCCCACCACCACGCCCGGCTAATTTTTTGTATTTTTTTTAGTAGAGACGGGGTTTCACCGTGGTCTCGATCTCCTGACCTCATGATCTGCCCGCCTCGGCCTCCCAAAGTGCTGGGATTACAAGCGTGAGCCACCGCGCCCGGCCTACTTTTTTTTTTTTTATGTTTACATGGTGTGGGGAAGGCTAGTTGGCCCACCTTCATCTTTTTATTTTTTTATTTATTTTTATACTTTAATTTCCGGGGTACATGTGCAGAATGTGCAGTTTTGTTACATAGGTATACACGTGCTGTGGTGGTTTGCTGCACCTACCAACCTGTCACCTACATTAGGTATTTCTCCTAATGTTATCCCTCCCCTAGTCCCCAAGCCCCCGACAGGCCCCAGTGTGTGATGTTCCCCTCCCTATGTCCATGTGTTCTCATTGTTCAACTCCTACTTATAAGTGAGAACATGCAGTATTTGCTTTTCTGTTCTTGTGTTAGTTTGCTGAGAATGATGGTTTCCCACTTCATCCATGTCCCTGCAAAGGACATAAACTTATCCCTTTTTACGGCTGTATAGTATTTCATGGTGTATATGTGCCACATTTTCTTTATCCAGTCTATTATTGATAGACATTTGGGTGGTTCTAAATCTTTGCTATTGTGAATAGAGCCACAATAAACATACATGTGCATGTGTCTTTATGGTAGAATGATTTATAATCCTTTGGGTATATACCCAGTAATGGGATTGCTGGGTCAAATGGTATTTCTAGTTCTAGATCCTTGAGGAATCGCCACACTGTCTTCCACAATAGTTGAACTGATTTACACTCCCACCAACAGCGTAAAAGTGTTCCTATTTCTCCACATCCTCTCCAGCATCAAAACCACAATGAGATATAATCTCATGCCAGTTAGAATGGCGATCATTAAAGAGGCCTACTTTTATAAACAATAAACACTGTATTCAAGATAGCTTTCTTTTCGACTTTGGGGTGGGATAGTAACTAAGCCCAAAGATCAGCAGATTTAATTTCTCTTATCAATTAATTACTTACATTTTTATGATGTTTTATAGAGTCTTCTTTTAAAAGCAATAAAAATACTGAAATCTTTTTAGAAGTGTTTGCACATGAAGAGGCATCCCTAGATGAGACTAATTTGGAAGCCCTCATTTTCAAATGCACTTTTCAAGTGCAGTGTTGTTCATTTGGAACATTCCACTGTAATTTTAAATTATCTTTAGTAAGATTTTGCCATTTCTATAAGCATTTGCTGCTTCTGGGGCCTAGTACTTATACCTAAAAATGTGGGCATAGCTGGAAGGTAAAGAACTCAGTTCTTTAGAAATTAAGTATCTTGCCGGTAATCCCAGCACTTTGGGAGGCCGAGGTGGGTGGATCACTAGGTCAGGAGATCGAGACCATCCTGGCTAACATGGTGAAACCCCGTCTCTACTAAAAATACAAAAAATTAGCCAGGTGTGGTGGCAGGTGCCTGTAGTCCCAGCTACTCGGGAGGCTGAGGCAGGAGAATGGTGTGAACCTGGGAGGCAGAGCTTGCAGTTAGCCGAGATCGTGCCACTGCACTCCAGCCTGGGCAATAGAGCGAGACTCTGTCTCAAAAAAAAAAAAAAAAAAATTAAGATTCTCATTTTTACGTTGAATACTGAGAGCCAAAGCTCTCAGATCTCCTTGATCAAATTAGCCAATGATCTTTCCCTACCTAAGCACACAAGTAAAAGAAACAATGGGGACAGACACAAAAGTCTCTGCAAATTTCTGAAAGCTGCAGTTTGCACACTCTGCATTATTACCATTTACTACCAGTTTCTGTCTGACTCAGTCAGACATCTGAGGCCTCTAACTGGATCCAAACCAGTTAATTATTGGATCCAATTCAATTCTGGATTTGATTCAGTTTCTCTTGTGATTTCCAAACCCAATTTGGATCAGAAATGTGCTCAAACAAACTCGGATAGCTCAAAACACCAATTTGTGGAGCTTCAGAATCTGAGAGAGAGAATTCAACCATGATCCCAATCCCTAGTTGCAAAACAATGGACACAGTGGGCCTGGTGGGTACCTGGCTTGGTCATTTGGTACTCCTGGGAGTCACTTGAAGTGCTACTTCAAATCCCACTTCTGATACCATATGTTAAAAGAAAACCCTTAGACAAATTAATTTAACTAAGTTTAATTGAGCAGAGAACAATTTGCAAATTGGGAAGCTCTAAAATCAGAAAAGGTTCAGAGAGACTCCAGTATAGTCACATGGCAGAAGACTTACGAACAGAAAAAGAAGTGATGTACAGAAGAATGAAGCGATGTACAGAAAAAGGAAGTGAGGTACAGAAAAAGGAAGTGAGGTACAGAAAAAGGAAGTGATGTACAGAAAAAGGAAGTGAGGTACAGAGGCAGCCAAATCGGTCACTGCCCACTGTTTGCCTGATTTGAACAGTCTGAACAGTTAGCCACCTTTGATTAGCCAAAACTTGGTAATTGGCACAAGAATAGGTTACAATCTGTTTACACATCCAGTTAGGTTCATTAAGAACAGAGAAACCTTTAAGCCAAACTTAGAATATGTAAGGAGGCGGCTTTACGCTTAACACTATGTACCATGGGCAGGTTATTCGTTCACTCATGCCTCATACCGCTTAACTGAAAAATAAGAATAAAAATAATTTCTGTCCCACAATATTAGCAAAGTTATGATTAAATTCTTTCAGCATTTTTACTTTAATAATCATTCTCATTTACATAACTATCACAGAGATACCAATAGTTCAAGAACACCGAAAACCCATAAACATGTTTCTTTTCACTTACGAAGATACAGTGAATATGTTCTAATTAATAGGAATTAAGTAATTAAGAAACATTAAAATAATTATTAAGCCTTTGATGACTATTAGAATAGGACAAATCCTTGGAGTTTAAAAAAGCTAAATTCTAGATGAGTAACATTAGTTCAGTCCCATAAACTACGACAAACAGATTTTAGGACATTAGCAATAAGTAAGGATTTTTTCCCCTCTATTTAAACTACCAAACTCTGCTATAGCAGTAATGTATGGTAATTGAAAAGCATTAAACAAAATCTTTTTATCAGGCACTTTTCCCAATTAAGAGGTCATACAATTTATCAGAATACCAATTAAATAGAATTCACTGAATTATTCAAGTGAATAGAGTCTGGTTAAGGAAAGGGGAGACACTCAGAAAAAAAAGTACTTCTCAGATATTGAAAACTGATATTACGAAACTGCAAAACAACTTATTTTCTTGTAATTTTTTCTTATAAATTATCTCATTGAATCCACAAGCAGAATGAACACCCAAAACAAAGAGGTAAATAGGCAAAATAAAATTTCAAACAGCTGTGGAGACTTTAAAGCTGGGGTCTACCAAACATTCCTCTCAACTGAGTGCTGTCTCACCTGCAGCTGCATCTTGTCTCATTTGCAAACCTAGGATGGATCCATAAGAATAAAATTGATGACTGCATCAATCTCTCTGAGTTTTAATCCTTTCCTTACGATAGCATCTTCCCCAAAGTGAGAATCTCTAGAATCATCACAACCAACATCTGGTTACGTTCCTGTTCAAGATAAAATAAAACTGACTCCACTCTTAATTGAACATACATTTAAATTTTCCTTTCATTTTTTCTGACAAAAGCACGGGAAGGAACAAGGAGAAGAACATGGCAAACCAGCCCTGAGGAAGATGGAAGGTCAACCAGGATTTGCTTGGGCAAGACACAGTTTTCGTTCTCATTTTCAAAAACACAGATGGAAGAAACTTGACTATCTAGTTGTTTTCTATTGGCCTATAAATTCCTCAGGGAACATTTCCTCAACATCTAACTGTCCATCTACCACAACTAAAGGGCAACAGTACACAGTAGTTAGGAACAGGAACTGTGGCACTCAGCTGCTTAACAGCTGCGTGACCTCAGGTCAATAACTTCATTTCGTCATCTTAGATTTAGTTTTCTCATCTACAAAATGGAGCAAATCATGGTACTTACATCATAGGATTGTTGTGAAGATTAAATAAGTTAATATTTGCAAAGTTCTTAGACAAAACTTGACACATGGTCAGTTTTTAAGCACTCAACAAAATATACTTATATTGAATTGGTGGGTTTATTAGGAAAAGGCAAAACTTTGAAGTCATTGATGCTGGTATTGGGAACCATTGCCTATCTCTTCAGAGTCTCTCTCCCTGCTTTTGGTCTTCTAGCGTCCTTCTCACATAAGCATGTTAAGGCAAACTAAATATGGGCTGAGAAGGACTCCGTACTTGTATATTTGTGTCCTGGTGGATGAACTGTAACCTAGCATAATAGTCAGACAAAATTGAAAACCTAACAGGAGTACGCGCCTGTAACAATAACTGAGTCTTGGCCAATCCCAGCGGCCACACTTCAACCACTCATAGACTGCTAAGTGTTCAAACCATGTTCAAATAAGGTAAATGCCAACCTGTAACCCATCCAGCTGTTTCTGTACCTCACGGCAAATTTCTGAACATAATTTCCCTTTTTTTTTTTTTTTTTGTCTATAAGTCTTCTTCCATCACGTGGCTACACTGGAGTCTCTGTGAATCTGCTGTGATTCTGGGGACTGCCCAATTCACAAATTGTTCATTGCTCAATTAAATTCCTTTAAATTTAATTTGGCTGAAGTTTTTCTTTCATCAAGCACCTCACACTCACATGCCAACTAATTTTTCTGAAGTACAAGTTACTGATGACTTAAATTATTAATTCCTTTATTCTTACTGTGTTGGATTTTTATGGGAAATAACAATGGTTTTCTAACTTTGCTGCACATCAAATATACCTGGGAATCTTTAAAAAGTTTGAAGTCCCAATGTCCAGCTTTAGAAACTTCTGAAAACTAGGCCCAGGCATTCATATTTAAACAAGGTTTCCTTGGGACTCTCACACTGGCAGCGTCAGTAACTGGTATTTGGGAAACTTCAAGTATAGAAAATTTGAAAGGCTTCACAGAGGAAAGTACTGCATTTTTAGTGAAGGAGTTTGGAGTGCTGTGGTTAGTCTATTAGTGGTGGAGGAAGCATTTTTTTTGCAGTAGGGAAACCTCTTTTGGCTGTTAAAATTGCATTATGCCATCATTAAAGTTGCTTGGTAACCCTAATGGTTTTTCAGAAGCCTTCCTGTAAACTTACCAAGCACAAGAGTGTTGCTGCCAACCCCTTTTTTACTGGTATCATTTTCAAGGGTTATAGAAAATATTTATTCTGATATTCCTCTTTAATATTCTTCCAGCAAATACTTCTCTTCAAAGGAATCAGATTTATTAAGTGAGTACATTTCCATAGCTTTCCTTTCTGCATCCTTCAGTACTCCCTTGGGTCTTGGTCCATGTTCCATCAGTTACTTAAAATTAAATAATGAGTAAAAAAAATATGCTTAACCTTCTGCATCTTTTTCTAGTCACCTCATGTAATTATCATATGCAATATAAAAATCCAATTTACAAAGTACTTTGAGATCCCTGAGCAAAAAGGGGACTTTGTTTCTTGGGTGTTTTAGTTCATTAACTGCTGTAAGGAATAGAGAATATACTGAGGCCTGAGAAAGTTGTGGTTGTGACTAGTGGGATTAATATGGTGATGATGATGAGAATGGCTATTATTATATCCATCATTCTTATTATGACCTCCTGGCTGGGCAACTGTAGTTAGCAGCTTCGAAGCAGCGGCTTATTAGCTTTTAGATGAGAAACTGTAGGGTCTCCCTGAATATTTAAGGCCATGAAAAAAGGATGAAATAGAGAATTAATGACTTGGAAAAAAATCAAAATTACAGATATGGCTCTGAAAGGAGAATATAGGATCTATCTTTAATATATCAGGACAATATTTAACCTAGGTATAAAAGTATAGTGGATCAAACATCAAAAAATAGCTCAAATAAATGTAGTGTTTCATTTGTTTCCCATAAGCTACATAAAACTAGAAAAATAAACCCTGACTGATAATGTGGAATAAAAGACATTTTGCAAAGAACTTTTCAGCAGTAGGAAAACCCTTTTTTTATTTGGTCAAAAGTGTTAGAGAAGAAAAACCAATGCTTATGAGACCAAATGCACTTAATGTATTTCTTATAGTCTTTAGTAATACATAATAAAATATTTTTAGTACTGGGAACAACTTCTTCTTTAGAAAAGTTACACCTCTTCATTACTATTTACTATCATGTTTTGTTATGACTTAAAGGTTACTTCCAAGTTAGAAGACGTGTATTTTAATATTATATTCAGTAGGTTAAAAATTCATATAATATTCTTAGAAATCAAGAATTTGTGATAATATGACTACAAATACCTTCACTTGACATCCTTGTTTTAATTATTGCTCCCCAACAATGTTTTATTTCTTTCAGAAACATTGTAAATTTTAGATAGCAAATTTGCAATTGTGGATTCTTAAATTAATACTCTTGTTGTATTTATTTTATTTCATTGCTGAAATAATATACTATTTGTGGATTAACATCCCTAGGCAAGTAATATTGGTTAAGGATACTTTTCACAACACAAGCATTATAATAAAAAGCTCCTTAAAAAATGTGCTTTTCTATTACCTTGGGATTTGCTTTTTTATGAATTCAGAATACCCTTGTATGAGCCATCATTCCTATTGGCCAAGAAAGTCCCATCTTTGTTGTTAGGAATTGAATATTATTTGTCTTTGTTTATAGTCTAAATAAACAACCTCAGAAATTTTTAGTATGAAAATGAGAAGACATTGAGAAATATTAATTTATTTCACATATTTAGAGAGGTATTTGGTAGCACTGAGTGTTGATATATTTATTAAACAAATTCCTTAGAGAATTTGATTTTTGTTAGAGCACATGAGTCTTCAGGTTATCAGGAAAATTACCCTAAATCTTAAAAATTGGATAGCTAATGATTGATAGATTTCTTAGTTGATTTATGTGTTGGTTGAAAAATAATTAAATTAAAAATCTACATAATGTTTCTAGATTTCCATTTGCAGAATTTATTTTCTACCTCAGTGTCCAAAGTTAAATAAAAAGATTCATCAAAGTTATAAATGAAAGAAAGTACTAGCATAAGTTAGGGGAGAATATAATTCTTTTTGCAATAAACAGTGCTGTAAGGAAGTAATCTAGAATTGCATTTAAATAAGTCAACATATTTAAGTTTAAATCTTAACATCTGAGCATAAATCTGAAGTAGACACAATTATTCTTGCTGCATATTTATCAACAATGTAATTAGAAACTCCCCCCACGCTTTTTTTTTTTTTTTTTCGAGACGAGTCTGTCTCTGTCGCCAGGCTGGAGTGCAGTGGCTCGATTTCAACTCACTGCAACCTCCACCTCCCAGGTTCAAGCTATTCTCCTGCCTCAGCCTCCTGAGTAGCTTGGACTACAGGTGCATGCCACCATGCCCAGCTAATTTTTGTATTTTTAGGAGAGACGGGGCTTCACCATTTTGGCCAGGATGGTCTCGATCTATTGACCTCATGATCCACCCACCTCGGCCTCCCAAAGTGTTGGGATTACAGGCATGAGCCACCGCGCCGGGCCTGAAACTCCCCCCTTTTTAAAAATTAACTATCTTTACTGCCTTTGAAAGAGCCTTTCTTTCTTTTAAGAGTAGTTTTGGACCCACAAAAGATAGATAAGTACTACAGTTTCTAGGTTAGTATTTGAAATAACAGATCAAAGTAAATGTAATGGTTTCTAAAACTTTGTTAAACTTTAGATCCTCCTTGAGTACAAAATCCTTTTTAAAAATTCCATTTTGGGCAGGCACGGTGGCTGACACCTGTAATCCCATCATTTTGGAAGGCTGAGGTGAGTAGATCACCTGAGGTCAGGAGTTCGAAACCAGACTGGCAACATGGTGAAACCCTGTCTCTACTAAAAATACAAAAATTAGCTGGGCATGATGGTGTGCGCCTGTAATCCCAGCTACTTGGGAGGCTGAGGCAAGAGAATTGTTTGAACTCAGGAGGCGGAGGTTGCAGTGAGTCAAGATTGCACCACTGCACTCCAGCCTGGGCAACAGAGCTAGACACCATCTCAAGAAAAAGAAAAAAACCTCCCATTTTGTAGAAAGTTGGAGAGATTTTTATCCATATGGCATTAAATATTCTGACAAATATGGAAATACAATAAAGATACAGTCGTTGGTGAACAAATAATGCCTGTCATTGTGTTCTCATTCACACAAGAAACACTTCAAATTACTTACAGCCTAGAACAAGACAGACAAGTTCCTACTTTTATGGGATTTATATTGTAATGAGGCAAGACAGACAATGAACAGATACAGTAAATAGAAACATGTTAAGAGCTATGATAAAGATAAAACAAGGTGATATGAACTAGCGTTTCTGGGACACTAAGATTGAGTGGTCAGAAAACGCCCTTCTGAGTGGATGATATTCAAGGCAGGTATTGAATGACATAGAGGAGATTGTCCTGGGAAGGTCAGAGGGAAAGGACACTCCCAGCTGAGGACCTAATATGTGAAAGATATATTCCAGAGACAAAATGGAGATTGAACAGAGGAGGGTGAGCCAGGAAAGGAGACATAGTCAGCAAGGAAGGAGGAAAATGAGCAGAGGAAACTGTTCTATAAAAAGGAGTGGTGAACAGTGTGAAATGCCTATGAGAAATTTAGTGAGATAAGGATGATCAAGTGACCATTAAATCTGATGGAATGTAGGTTGTTACTGATCTAATATTGCACAGTTTCAGAAGAATAGAAAGTAGCACAAGGAAACAATGAAAGGGAGAGAAAATGGTTATAGCAACACAGTCAACACTTTGTGAAAGGTTTTTCTCCAAAAAGGAATGGAGAAATATGGTAGAAGCTGGAAGACAAAATCAAAGAAACCTGCTTATGCTAGTTGGAATAAATCAGTACAGAGGGATAAATTGGTAAACAAAAGGATTTTTCAGAATGTGAGTCCTGAATTAGGAGAGGCATGTGTTCGAGAGCATGCATGCAGGGCCTGGTTTTGGGAGAAGCAGGGATGCATCCCCTCTGGTAATGGAAAACATGAGAAAGTGGGTGCACAGAGGGTGATTTGCATCATAGGATGGAGGTTAATAGACTGAGGAGATATGAAAATTGTGACACAATCTTATTTTGGAGAGTGGGAAGTGAGCATTGATTAAAGTATAAGGATAACAAATCAGTATGGAATACCCAGTTAGGATTTGTGTTCCTAAGTTTAAATTGAAATCAGTCAGGAGAAATTCATGCTTTTTTCCCGGCCTGTTCAGCTGCCTGTGTGGAATAAAAGATAACCAGAGTTAGAGATTTTTTACGGAAAATAAAATGGTGGAAAAGAAGAGCAAGAGAGTTAAATGTATTTTTTGAATGTTGCTATAATGATGTAATATGAAATATCAGATGAATAAAGAGGAAAAAATGAGAGATCACAGATAACAAGCAAGAATAAAGATCAGTGACTTGGAGAACTTGTTAAGATCAAAGCATAGCTGGACTGGGAATGAGAGAGAAAGATGGGCAGGAAGTTTGAAGAATTAGATACAGAAAATTAAGGGAGCAGTACAATCATCAGTGATTTAAAAGGTCACAGGTACAACCATGGGAGTGGGTAGCTGCTGTATGATAGGGGAAAAGGACACTGAAAATGGGGTGGAGGCGGCCAAAGAGCCGAGGCCAGGGTGCTGGAGGAGTTTTTCATGAGCATATTGAAGTCACCAATAAAAATGGCAGATATACGAGGGGAGAACATGACAGATTCACATAATGAAATCTTCTGTGGATAAGAGGAAGGGCCAGGAGGTTGGTAGATGCCAGCTGTAAGAAAGGTGATCTAATACGAGCTTCAAAGAAGTCTTCATGTTTCAAGCGGGGAGAAGTGACATGGCAGCACAAAGAAAACAGACACCAACTTCATTATCAAACCCCAAAGGTTATCTGCATTAGTGACCAAATTACTATATTTACATCCAAATAATCCACATTGTATGGACAACACAAAATCTATTCCATCAATTGTCATAGCTAAAAAGGGATAGTATTTCACTTGAGTTTAACCCTCTTGTCTCTTTTTTATTCCACTGCATAAAGATTTTTGACCTTACTCACTGAGGTACTCTAGAGAATAATTAGCTATTCGTATTTGAAATTATTATACATTCAACTCTATATTCATTTTAAGATTTGCCTTATATGAAATAAACACTGAAATCTTAGGGTATTACACTGGCAGAATAGAGAATTGTGATATAATGACCAGAAAAGACTAGGAAGGCACTTTATTCTCATAGGTAATAAGAATGCATGCTCATCCCTTCCTTTCGTCTTTCAAACTGCAAACATAACAATTTAACACTAAAGAGCTGATCTTCCCTTGGCTGAGTGAAGCTAATAACGCAAAATAACCAGCATATCTGGGGTACGATTTACAGGAACAACTTATAATACACACGTCTTCCAGTTCTTTTGACCAATGCCTTCGCTCTGACACCCTATGATAGATCCATTTCTGTCTTTTTTTATAGTGTGTCTCAGAAGGAGGGCAAGCAGAATTTGTAGTCTACAACACCACAGTTTGTTTTTTCATTTCACATTCACGATTACTCAAGTCACAAATGACGTATGATGCAAACCAGTAATATATGTTTGCGCCTGACAGAGGACATTTTTCATCTTGCAAGTTTAGGTTACAGCTTCAGCAGCAGGTGTTGTGAATCTCAGTGAAGTGAAACGAGCTTCTAAAGGTCTGACACACCTCAGAGCGTTTCATGGGACCAGAAATGAAAGGAGCAGTCTGGCTTTTCTATTGTCTAAAATTTCTCGACATCATGAAAGTCTTCAGCTTCCTTCTAGGCTCTATAAACTAGGCTAAACCATTTTGCTGTGGTGGTTTTTCTTTCTTCAGATTAGAGCCTAGTTACCTAGAACCCACCTTTCCCGTCCTTTGCCACACCTCTTTCCTCTGCACACTTTGATCTTGTTGGATCACAGCAGTGTGGAAGCAATTCCTGTACACCAAATAATTATTCATACATCTAGAAAAAATACTGACTGATAAGACCTGGGCCACAGGAGACACTTGATAAATACAATCAATTCTCTATATCCGTGGGTTCTACATCCGTGAATTCCACCAAATGTAGATTGAATATTTTTTTAAATGGATGGTTACACTTGTACTAAACATGTACAGACTTTTTTCTTGTCATTATTCCTAAACTGATACAGTATAACAACTATTTACATAGCATTTACATTGTATTAGGTATTATAAGTAATCTAGAGATGATTTAAAGTCTACGGGAGGATGTATGTAGGTTATATGCAAATACTACATCATTTAATATCAGGATCTTGAGGATCCCACGATTTTGGCATCTGTACAGGTCTTGGAACAAATCCCCAGTGGTTACTGAGGGTTGGCTTTACTGGCTGAACAACGTGAGTGACTGCAGCAACAGGTTACTTGTGAGTGGACTGTGAATAACTGGGGTAACTCTCCTACCTGCAGCCTTCTAGAGCCTGCCTCCAAGTGATTTGCAGTCATTCAGGAGTGCTCTGCCCTAGCACTGCGGCTTTCCTTGCAGGAGAGCTACTTGAGCAGTCAGCACAGGTCCTCATCTCTGTTTGCTTCTTTGTTTTTTCTATTTTACAAGCGCTTTTGCCATTAACGACTTGGTAGTAACTTGGGGAGGTAAAAGGGAGTGTTATTTCCAGCTGATGCTTACAGAAGTAATGAATATGTGAAATATACAATCAGGATGAAAATCATCTCTCCAGCCACTTCCTTCTGCCTTCTTTTGCCAACACAAAAGCACTTTGATTTTTTGAGAAGACTTTAACTGTGGAAGCACATCAACACTTCTGACTGCCAATTTGGTCTAACTTGCCCAATAACCACAGCTCTGAGATTCCTTCTAATCTAAGCAGGCTTGTATAAAAAGACAGGAAGAGAACATATTTTAGGGGCCTCAGATACCAAGGCCTGTGAAACACGTTTATGGTAGGGAGGACATGGATATTGTTGTCATCATTATGTAACAGCCCCTGCCTGGGATAAAAACTCACCAAGAGACTTCATGTGCTTACCATCACAGTGAACACAAATTAGGTCACTTATAGCCTATCAAGGCATGCTAGATTCTGGAAGGAATGAACTAGAGTGAAGCTGCCTGGCAAAATTTGACTTGAGAATCTAGACTTCAAACGTATTCTTCTGAGGGCTGGAAGAGGTTGGAACATAAAGAATGTAATTTTGATGAAACGAGTACAAATATCCATTCGGAATAGTAGTATCTGGGGGATTGTTGGGCAAAAATTCACTTCTATTCCCCTGAACTAAGCAGAAATACTACTAATATTAATAAATAATATGGCAGGTTAATGTCATCCCACTCAATCATCAGTTATTCAACCAACTTGTTTCTAATGACCCACTTAGGCATCAGAAGCTCTGGGGCCACATTCCAGAGGCTAAAGGACTCTTCCCCTCCTTCCTTTGCTTACATGGCTTACATTACCTCATGGAGGTATTTAATCCTCCATGCCCCAAACTCATTATCCATACAGCTGAGTAATTTTTTAGCACCATAAATTTGATCATGTATTTCCCTAGCTTAAAACTCTTCACTGGACTTTCATTCACTTAGAAAAAAATCAAAAAATTAAAAATAAAAGTATTATATGATCCAACAGTCCTACTTCTTATCCAAATAAATTGTATTTATCCAAAAGAATTGAAATCAGGATCTCAAAGAAATGTCAGCACTCCTATGTTCATTGCAGCACTATTCACAATAGCCAAGATGTTGAAACAACCTAAATAGACAAAGACAAAAAGATAAAGAAAATGTGGTATATATATATGCAATGGAATCCTCTTCAGCCTTAAAAAGGAAATTCTGCAATATGTGACAACATGCATGAACCTTGAGGACATTATATTAAGTGAAATAAACCAGGTACTGAAGGACAAACATTGCATGAGACCACTTACACGAGGTATCTAAAATAGTCACATTCATAGTATCAAAGAGTGAAATTGTGGTTGCCTAGAGCTGGGGAGAGGGGAATATAAAGAGTTAATAATCAAATAAAGTTTCAGTAAGAAAGATGAATGAGTTCTAGAGATCTGCTATATGACATTTCACCTATAATCAACAATCATGTATTGTACACTAAAAAATGTGTTCAGAGGATAGATCCCATATTATGTGTTCTTACCAGAGTAAAAAAATTTTTTAAAAAATCAAACTCCTCAGCACAGGCTATAATGTCCTGGCCCCTCCATAGTCAGCTCATATTACTCTTGCCCTCCTTTACTAAACCCTAGCCAGTCTTCTTTTGAAGCCTCAATTATTCCATGCTCATTTCTGCCTCAGGGCCTTTGCACATGCTGCCCCTCTGCCTGGAAGGCTGTTCCCTTTTCCCCCATATAACTACCTTCCCCTTCCACAGACACTTTATCTTGCTCTAAAGCTCTCATTGCACTTGGTAATTGCACACAGGTGTGCTTGCTTATCAAATGTTTTTCCTCTCTGGAGTGTAAGTTCTAAAAAGAAAAGTGGGGACCTAATGTGTTTTGTTTACCACTCTCTTCCCTGGTACACAGAAGATACTTATTAAATATTTGTTGAAATATGATAGAATAAATTATGAGGATGGCATAGATGGCCACTGGGCTCAGACAACTTCCCCAATTCCCATTGACTGTTAAGTGACCCCCAAGTAGCAACATCCCATCTTCATCAGTCCTGGACACTGATCTGACCCAGAGAGCCTTTTGACAAACAATAAATATTAGGACTAAGAGGTACATTGGAGATATTAGTTTACAGATGGGAAAATCTGAGCCTTATAAAGCTGAAGTGACTTATCTTGGCAGGGATTGCTTCTTCTCCACTCCCTGAGGCTCCCTGACGAGGGATTTTTCATAAACACTCCAGGCCTCTTGTTCCACTTCTACTCACCTCTTGGAGGTGGAGTGAATTAGATGTGTAATGGTCTGGGAGAGGAACTTGGGATGTGGGTTCCGCCTCTCAGCCCCGCTTTCTCTTTGGGATCTACCACAGGACACAGACATTCTGCACTGCTCCTCCTTGCCTTAGGGTTAGGCTCTTCTCCAAGGCGTGGTGTGCAGCTGTCTGATTCTGCAGCTCTCTGGGGTGATGAGACAGACTTTGAAACTCTGGGTTCAGTATTTCCAGGGCCTGCATACATAAGGTGTGTTTTCAAACCTAGCTTTTATCAGTTTAAAAGGAAATAATTTTCTACTTCTTCTGTCTTAGTTGATTCATAACTGGGTGAATTTATTCCCCTTACATCCCAACACCAAAGCCCAAAATTCATCACTGTCAGAGTAAGGGATTAGAATTCATCTTCCCAAGCTCCAGCTCTGATTTCCAATGTGTGATCCTCATAGCTCAGCCAGTTCCCTGACAACTTCCTTCCTAGCCATGCCCTAAACTGTCACCACTACAGTCAACACCCCCACTGATCCAGCACACAGGGGTAAGACCATCCTCCAATCCATATTTCTTCCCAATCATTATAAATACATCCCAAGACATATTTATAATGATTTCACATGAACATGTTTTCAGGCTAGTGAAATAAATGTTTATAGAGACAACTTAATAAAAAAAATTGAGTAATGATTACATTAATGAGATAAATACCTCATCATAAATTAGGTTGTTAATACATATTTTAACATCAACACGTTTATTTTTACTTTTTCCTAATTATTTTGTTAATAATTTTCTCAAAAGACAATTTTGTTTTAAATTGTCTTATATAGCCTCTTTAGAGCTGGACATTTATCTGGACATGTAATCACAATATTAATCCTCTTCTGGTTGATGCATATTTCAGTTAGGAATTGGCTAAGTAAAGAATTGTATTCTGGTCTGTTATTGCTATAACCAAATGACTATAATATTGCTAATGGGCCAACAGGTGGGCCTTGTCTATGTTCAAGTAGAATATAAAAATTATTGGGTATGATTATGACCTTTCTTGTTAAAACAAATACCTTCCATGGTCATTCTAGAAACAGGAGGAAGAGAAAATTACTTGCAATGAAAAAGTAAAAGAAACACATCTCTTTATCAAAAATGTTAACCACTATTATCTCTTAGCCAAAAAGAAAAAGAACAGCAATAAAAATATATAAATACAATAAGCTTTCAGAGCAAACAAATAAAAACATCTCTCATGTAGTCATGTTCTTTAGACTGAGGTAGCAGTGTTGAAAAGGGTAAAGCTATTTTAAGTCATGCATTTGGAGGAGCAATGAATCAATGGATGTTTTAACATTTTCCATTAGGAGACTGACATTGTGAACTTTTTTCTGTGTCAATGTGGTATATGTCCTCTTAGTTTGGAGGCTATGTGTTATTTCAGAGATTCTTGTGTTTTGAGTATAGCTGGATACAGTTTTGATTTCTCATATTTTTGTTTTCTCTTAGCATTAGTCAGCCAACAACTATCTGCAAACTACCCCCCTCTAGATATAGAAATGTGCTAGATCTTGAAGAGATCAGAAAAAGATTATTTCTGTTTTAGCTCCTACTATCTCGAATCTTATCATTGGTTGGAGACAAACAGATATGTGTGTGTGTGTGTGTGTGTGTGTGTGTATATACTTTTTTTTTTTGAGACAGCGTCTCACTCTGTCACCCAAGCTGGAGTGCAGGGGTGCAATCTCTGCTCACTGCAACTTCTGCCCCGCACCACCCCCACCCCCACTTCAGCCTCCTAAGTAGCTGGGAATACAGATGCAGGCCACCACACCTGGCTATGTTTTGTATTCTTGGTAAAGATGGGGTTTCACCATGTTGCCCAGGCTGGTCTCAAACTCCTGAGCTCAAATCATTTGCCTGTCTCAGCCTCCCAAAGCACTGGGATTACAGGCGTGAGTCACTGTGACTGGCCACAGATGTGTCTTGACATTCTGTTTGTGTATTGTATGCCATAACACTACTCCCTTACACAAAAACTATCTCCAGTCAAGATCGTTGTCTCTCTTGATTTTTATTCTCTTAGATGGGGTATAGGCTAAGCTACTGAAAGAAAGAGACCTGGAGACAAAGGGGCTTGAACCTGAGAGAAGTGTATTTCCTTCACACACAACAGTCCAGAGGAAAGCGTTCCAGGCTGCAGTAGTGGCTCTGTTCCACAAAATCATTTGGAGTTAGGTTCTTTTCATCTTGTGCTTTTACTATCCTCTTGAGTGTTTTTATTGTTATGACCAAAGACTGGTTGATGTTACATGTGTTCTTTCAGCCTTCAGAAAGTAGAGATTAAGCCAATGATACGTAATTTCATTTTACGTAAGCGTGATCGACATAACAATATTTACCAATATCCAGTTATTTTCTATTTATGGCCACACAGAGGATTACACTTATTCATTCTTTGTAGTTAGGCATGGTCACGTGGCTAATTTTGGGACAATGTGGCATGAGTCACTGCTTTGCTAGTGCTTGACTCTCCAGCCACAAAAACCTATGTTGATGTGGAGGTGATACAAGATAGAAACCTGCAGGAATCCTGAGTCAACACATAGAAGATGGCTGCCCAAGGGAGTCAACTGGGCTCGCAACAAATTTCTGTAAGAAAAAAATCTTTTGCTGTTTATTCCGAAATACAACCTATCCTAATCTGTCTATTACAACAGATGATGTGAAAATTGTACACATAATTTCTGCCCATGTTTTATTGCTGAGAACACAGTCACATGGATACACCTGGTTCAAGGGCTAGCTAGGCTGTTTATACTGCATTACTATGGAAACAGAGGACATCAGATGGGTGTTGGGGGCATTAGTAGTCTGCCTTATTTCCTTGTTCAGTGTTGCACTTGCTTGCAATAGCCTCCACCTACTTCTCAGTCTGTGCACATCCCACTCATCTACCAAAGAAAAGCCTTCTGCAGACTTTCTTCTTAGAGAAATTGACTCTTTAATTTCTCTAAGTTCTGATTGCTCAATATTCATAATATTTTGTTATGGGATTCATTCAAAAAGGTTATAGACTACCTACTCATCTTCAGGCACTGTGTGACACTGGGTATCTTCCAGAGTTTGCATCTTTCAACCTGCCTAGCACAAGTCCCTATCCAAATTACACAGTTAATAAATACTCTTTGATTGAACTACAAATAAGTCAGTAATGTATCAGCAGGTAATTAAACATTAAGGGACAGCACCCTATTGGCAGATAAGAGAAGGGAGAAAATCCTGTAGTAGATTATAGGAGGCATGAGGGCAGTGATCATGTCTTTCTCAGATCCTGTCTTAAGTCCAGTGCTGATCATTGGATCTGGCACAAAGTGGGAGCTTAATACATCTTTTTTTTTTGGCTGAGGAAGGTCAGATTAGCTGAGAAAGGCCTCATGAAGGATTTCAATGGGCAGCACAGGAAGGAGGACTTTCCAGCATGGAGAACTGTGAGGCAGGGGGCCTGACGGGTGATGGTGGGTCTTGAAGAATCTTAGGACATAAGGTTTGACAAGCATGTAGGGTGGGACCAGATATCAGGAAGACGCTCATGGATTTTTGCATCTTCATGTGCTACAAAATGGAAGCATAACCTTTAAAATTTTTTTAATGAGCTCTAGAAAGACTAAACTGTTTTGTTAAATGGATTTGAATATAAATATTAATATTAGAGTCAAAAGAGGACTCAGGGAACACTATTAACAATGAAAGCTTAGACTGCGATGGCGATAGAGTACCTGGATGGAAAAGGGCAAATCTCATGGACATTTCAAAGGGAAGATAGATAGGAATTGGCTACATAGAACATAAGGATTAAGGAGAAAAGATGGGTTGAAAAGAGCAATTGTGGATTTCAGCCTGGAATTCTGGAATGAGAGTTACACCAATAAGGAGATAAACGTATTTTACAGAAGGAACATGCAATGAGTTTAATCTGAAACATGTATTTGCTGTGGCAGGGGGATATCTTTGTGGGGATGTTGAGCAGGCAGCCGAGGTCTGGAGAGCAGGTGTCAGTAATGAGGATGTCTTGGAAGCCACATTCCGTGGGCATGGAGACCTAAACAGACCTTGGCTTGGCTTTAATGTTTTCCAGCACATGTGAAGGTAAACATGACCAGTCCTCAGTACAGCTGTCAATTGCCTTGCCCTCTCATGGACTCCCCCTTTATTGGTGGAGTTCCTGACCCATATGTACATGCCAGGGAAGAGGAAGATGCCAGATCATCTGGAGGAAGAGTAGAGTGGATGATGGCTGGAGAGAGGGAGAATGGTAGAAGGAATGCATCCCAGAAAAAAATATCATGCCTAGGAAGCACAGAGCCCTAGAGCAGAAGCACTCAGGCAACTTATGTAGAGCTGCAGAGGTGAAACATGTACATATATGTGTGTACATGTGTGTAGGCACAGTCAAATGCATATGTATTTATAAAAGAGCAGCAAATGTATCTCCCTCACCAACTCTGCCCCTCAGCTATGTTTCAAACCACCTACCTATTCCTTCATTCATTCAATAAGGACTTACTGAGTTCCATTTATGTGCCAGACACTGGGAATGTGGAAAAGGCTCATGCAGACATAGTCTCTGCCCTCACAATACCTATATACTAAAGAACCCATATGTAGGTGATGAATACATACAAACTAATTTGCTAAAACTGTGTAAGTGTGAAGGAGAGAACTATGTGCTCTTGGTTTTATCAATCTTGCCTCCTCAAGCTAAGAGTTTAAATAGAGTTTTGTGGAAGCAACATGTATTTTGGGTCAGCTGATACTTTAAAAACAGGTCATTTAAGAAAATACTAAACTAACGGCTTGGAGAGGAGGGCCTGACCTTGGGTGCTTAAAGCTATTCCCACTCCATCCACCATCCACAATCCTGGCACCTCATTCAAAAGGCAATCTCAATGAGAGTAGAGGCTTACCTGCAGCTTCAGAGGCCTAGAAATATCTGTACAGACTTCTTCTCAGTTACTTCCAATTGTAACGGATTAGTCTGTCTCTGTGTTCAAGAAATAAGGGAAGTAAGGCTGGTGGAAAAATAATACAAATGGGATGTCAAGAAGATAATGGTAATAGTGGAGGTTTGGGGTGAGGTTAAAGGATGATGGATGTGTAAATTATTTTAAATTTAATTTGTATTTCTTTTTTTTTTTTAACCCATTGGGTCACAGATTCATTGGGTAGTAGAGTCAGGATTTTTGTCATTGGCTGGAACCACTACAATTCTAGTTCCACAGACTTTGAGTAGAGAAGTCAGTGTTCCAGGGAACCTCTGTCCTCCTCAAGTTATAGCTGTAGAGCTGTCGGATAGGTTCTACTAGAATACAGTTTTGTCCATGAGGACACAGACCATTGCCAAGTGTCCTTCAGCTCCCTGCTAGACTTAGATTTGCCCCCATGAGTACTCCCCCAAACAATGGCACCTCAGCTAACTCAAATTTTCATTCCAGAATTCCTGCGGCTTTAAGCCATCAGGACATCTGACACTGGTCTTCAGAGGGGAGGACATTTAGCAGCATGGGTGGAAGAGGTGGTGTTAGAAGATATTGGGAGAAACAGATTCCATCTGCACGTCTTATTTATAGATGTCTTTGTAAGAAAAGAGATGGTCTGGGGAGAAAAAGTGTCTCAGTTCTTAACCATGTGGGAGGGTAGATGTGGGTGAGCGGAAAGTTAGACTTTCAGGAATACAGATCAGAAAACTTTGTTTCATAATTTTCTGAGTTAATACGTATATACCATAAAGTGAAAAACTATATAATGTGCCTATGATGCCTTTTAGTAATAATGCATAATACGGTCACTGAATTATGTTTATGGATTGAAATTGTTGAAACTTGGATTTTCAGTAAAAATTTAACAGCCATTTAAACTATTTGTTGTCTATATAACTTATTTAGGAAACATCTGTTGATAGCTTGCAATATGAAAGCAATTTGTTTTTCACAAAATGTGTAAGGCATTGCCCTTGACTTCAACAACATGGCATGTGGTAGAGAGATTCAAATAAAGTGATAAGGGATTTCCGAGGATTGGTGTGGGTTTACAGTAACTGGGGAAGATACCTTGGAAGAGGTAGCATTTAAACTGGGATATGCAGCATGGACACATTTTAGCATTCCAACTGCTAATGACTGGCATCCCAGGTAGAAAGAATGTGGATTAAAATCATGAAGCTACAATAAAGCAAAGGAGTGGGGAATTTAGTCTGGCGAAAGCACAGCGTGTAATAGGAGAGAAGTGTGGACTAAGCTGATAAGGTCTTGAAGGGCCTTGAGCCAGCCTAAAGAGCATGAACTTCATGTAATGAGGAGGCCTGGGAACCATTTGAGCAGCAGAGCTGAATGGTAGAGTGGTATATTAGGAAGGTAAATCTGATAGCAGGCTGGGGTGGATCACCAGAAGAGATGAAGTGCAAATGGAAAAAGCAAGGGAATGAGATTTCTCTTTGTGCTGGTGTTTTGGCATAACTCAAAGGAAAGATCAGTGCAAAGAGAAAAACTGAAGGTAAAAATGAGACTAAATTATTTTTAAGGAATTAAAACCGTTGAAACTTTAGTCTCAAACAATGGAGGGAAGTGTCAAGACCACAAACGGAAGCGTTAGCCAACCCTCCCACAGCTAACCTAAGATCTGAAACAGAAGAAAAAGAAAAAAATTAAAGTATACTTCAAAATTACTCAAAGAGTATATTTAAACATTCCCAACATTCTCATCACAAAAAAATAAGTAGGTGAGGTGATGGGTATGTTAATTGGCTTGATTTAATCTTTCTGCAACATACATATGTCAAAATATCACATTGTACCCCATAAATATATACAATTATTTGTGGTCAATTAAAAATAAAATTAGTTAACCAATTAATTTTGTAAAAGGTGGCATGGGACGTTCTAATGAAGGTGCTAAGGTCTGAGATAGAGAATTTCCTAGCACTGGCCCGTATCTCCTTATTCACCTGCCAAATATAACCGAAGCATAAATAAAAAGTTTTAATTCTGACTTGGCTTTCACAGAAACCTGAAAAGTTCAGTCAAATGTGACTCAGCTTCAAGAACGTAGAAATTTTACTCCCTATAAAACTCTTTGATTTCCTACCTTTTCAAGGAGGAGGACTTCTTGTTAAAATGAGGAACCTTACTGATCTGCCTATGATGACAATCTCAATAATTCTATAGGACCCATCTTGAGAACTGTTGTAGATACTGCAGCTATTCCTCCCCCAGTTTCACAGGGATTTTGTGAGGCTAAATAAAGCAAGATAGCAAATGTAAAATATTTTCTCTATAAAAAGTTGTTATGCAGATATTACAGGCCTATAAAAAAGTGCAATGTGGTTATTGCAACATATCAGAATAATCTGTGATTGTTTTCTGTTCTTTATTATTTATATTCAACCATCTTAGAAAAAGAATGTAAAGCAGTTTTATTTGGCTTATCATTTTTTGGGGGCATCCTATATATCTTGATGAGGAGAGTAGCGGGGAAAAAAATACTTTAAGCCAAGCAGGGTGTATGGGTAATAATGGTATCTGCCAAAATGACACCCTTAACATTGTTGATATATAAACAATTACAGCACTGGAGAGTAGACCATCTGGGGCTTGTCCAGGGAATAAACTATAGTTACTGCCTTCTATGGCACAGTAATTCCAGGAGAACTTACCTATTGAGCTGGATCATTCAGAGGACATACTCATATTGGGCTTTAAGAAGGAAGCTTTCTGGCCACATGTAAGTATCCATTTAGTACCCTTTAGTTCAATACTATATGGACCAAGTTCTGTCATTGGAAAGAGGGGGAAATGTGGGAATTGAGTAGAGATCTCTTTTCCAAATAATAATGAGAATCACTGCCAGCTCCCATCACATCTCATATCACATAACTGGTTAGTTAGTAACTAATTAACCAAAAGTATGTGTTGGTTAGGAACATTGCTTGCCATCCCTGGATACATTTAAAGGCTTTTCACTTTTTCAGAGTTGCGGACCAGTAGACTTATTTTCTCATTCTCAGGACTCTTAAATTGTGTTCACTGGTTTATAATGACATTAATAAGATTTCCTAAAACCTCGAGTGGGTGTGGTCTGAGTGATTTGTAAATATCATGATATGGGCATTTCATAGTTTTTATCTTCAATCTGCTACTAAGATGGTTGATAAGTGCTTACACTACTCCAGGATACTGTAATAAGTCTCTATATTCACTTTTTCATAATATTCTTATGAGGCAGTTAACATTACCTCTAACGTACAGACAAAATATATGTGATATTTTCTAAACAAACCACTAATAATACCTAAATATGTACAAATAGAAATGTCTTTATTCTTCAGTAAGAGAACTCAGTTTTTGAGTTCTATTTATGATGACAGAAAGCTAATCTTGCCACAAGGTAAACTCAGCTCCTTCTTATTTTTCTTAGTGCTGCCTGGTTGACCATGCACCGGTAAAATTCTCTCCCTCTTAGTTTTTCTCTTACCCATAGGAATGACGTATGTTCCAGGAAGTTTCCATCTTGCCCTGGCATTGGGGGATAGATGAACTACTAGAAGAAAACACTGGTAAAATGCCATAGGACACGAGTTTGGGCAAAGATTTTTGGGGTAAGTCCTCAAAAGCACAGGCAATGAAAGCAAAAATTGACAAATGGGATTAGATCAAGCTAAAAAGCTTCTGCACAGCAAAGGCAACAATTAATATAGTGAAAAGGCAACAATTAATATAGTGAAGAGACAACTTGCAGAATGGGAGAAAATATCTGCAAACTTTCAATCTGACAGGAGATTAATATGTTAAATATTGTTCCAGAATGTATAAGAAACCCAAACAGCTCCACAGCAAAAAACAACAAATAATCTAATTTAAAAATGGGCAAAACACCTGAATAGACATTTCTCAAAAGAAGGCATACAACAAATGACTAACAGGTATATAAGAAAATGATCAACATCACTAATAATCAGTGAAAGATAATTTAAAACCACAATGAGGTATCATACCACCCTAGTTAGAATAGCTGTTATCAAAATGACAAAAAATAACAAATGCTGGTAAAGGTGTGGAGAAAAGGGAACATTTGTACATTGTTGGTAGGAATGGAATTTGCTACAGCCACTATAGAAAACAGTACAGAGGTTCTTTTAAACACCAAAAATAGAACTACCATGTAATCCAGCAATCCCAATGCTGGGTATGCATCCAAAAGAAAGAAAATTAATACATTGAAGAGACATCTGCATTTTCATGTTTATTGCAGCACTATTCATAACAGCCTAGATATGAAATCACTTATACTTGATATAAGCGGAATTATACAGCATTTGTTCTTTTGTTACTGGCTTATTTCACTTAGCATAATCTTAAAATGATGATAGGTGTCTATCAATGGATGAATGGATAAAGAAAATGTGGTACAAATTCACAATGGAATAGAACTCAGGCATAGAAAGAATGCAGTGCTGTCATCTGCGGCAACATGGATGAGACTGGAGGTCATTATGTTAAGTGAAGTAAGCTAGGCGCAGAAACACAAATATCACATGTTCTCACTCATATGTGAGAGCTAAAAAAAAGTGTATCTCGTGAAGGCAGTAGAGAGTAGAATGGCGGTTACCAGAGGCTAAGAAGGGAAAGGAGATGAGTGGGATGAAGAGAAGTTGATTAATGGGTACCAAAATGTAGATAGAAGGAATGAGTTCTAGTATTTGATATTATAGTAGGGAAATTATAGTTAATAATAATAATTTATCATATATTTCAAAATTGCTAGAAGAGAAGAATTGTAATGCTCCCAACACAAATAAAAGATAAATGTTTGAGGTGATGAAAATCCCAGTTACCCCGATTTAATAACTACACATAGCATACATGTATCAAAATATTACATATACCCTTAAAGTATGTACAACTCTGATAATTTTCTACTTGTGCATTAATAATCACTCAGTTTGGCTGAGGAGACATGCTAGTAATTTCCTATAAAATATTTAACACTAAGCAGCATAACCTTACAAGGTGTCCTCCAATGTAAATGAGCTGCTAAATATATCTCTAGGTAATGAAAAGAACTTGACCTATAAGCGAAGATATTTCATCAAATCAGTTATATTTTTGCAAATATCTGCCAAAACAAGATTTTATTTTTAACTTAATATTGATGATTTTTTCCTTTTTGGCAATAAATAGGTATTGGAATCAATTAATTTTTAGAAACCTCTAAATAGTTAACCTATAGTAAGACACATTCTTTCTATTGCACTTAAGGTGGCATAAGAACCTGTATTCAATCCTTCTAAATAATCATTAGAAATGTGAGATATAGATTAAGAAGCAGGGTGATTAAAACATACACACACACACACACACACACACAAAACCTCCTACATGCCAGACACTGAGGTGATAGGATGTGTGACCATTAGATCTTATCCTAGAGTTAGGACTTTGGAAACACCTTTCGGGTAAAATGATATTCAGTCTTATACCTGAAAAATAATGGGGGTCTTCCAGATGAAGTGAAGGGAACAGGTTGTTTCAGACAGTTTTTTTTTTTAAAGACAGTTTTTAAAACGTACCTGGATATGTGTAGATGGGTAAGCATAAATTGTGATAAGAATTCAATATCTCTTCACCTTCCCTTCCTTTCCCTTTTGAAACAATTTAGCCAAAACGTCATTATTTGGGTCTAAGCAGGGTCAGTGTCAAAGCCAGTAGAAAACGGAGGCATCGTGCTCAAGAGCAAAATGTTAGAGTCTGAGTGGTGTAAAGAGAATAGCCCAGATGGTGGCCCAGCTTAGTGTCTGAGCCCAAGCAGGAAGAAGAGAACTTTCACAAAGGCAGGCTGCTAGTAACAGGCGGCTGTTTGGGATCAGAACCCAAGTGGCTTGAAGAGGACATCTTCAAGGGATGGCAGCCAAGAGGAGAGTAACAGAGACCAAGTGGGATGAGAAGACTGAACCCTGTGGTGTTGGACTGGAATTAGAGATATTGGTGTGAGTTATGGTTTTCAATACAAATGGAAGTATAAATAGATAAGATAGATTTAGGAAAAATGTAGGTATAAACACGTGTATATGTGTGTGTATATCATAGGTTTATGTATATTTATGCATACATATACACACATAAACACAAACATACATTTCCTAACGCTCTTTTTTGAGAAGACACCTAGTAACAACAATAACTTAAAAGCAATGAGTATATCTAGTACATAGATCACGTTTTCTGATGACCATTTTTCCCTAAAATTAACTGAAGCTTCTTGGACTTGAGCAGAGGAAGTACAAAATGAGTCTTGGCTATTTTCTTGTGCCAGAAAGCAAAGAACTACCCAAGAAGGTTGGGAGCCTGTCAGAAGGACATAGGAGACAACCTGAAGAGGATCACACTGCCTAAATCTGAGATAATTTAAATATCAAAGTAAATGACGATAGTAACTTTTTGAATAAAATAGAAGTTCATAAATATATACCGATATAAATAAGATATTGAAAGTTTCATGAGGAACCGTATATTTACACAGTCTCAAATTACCTCCCCACAAAACACTTATTAATTATGAAGGAAGAATTTATAGTTAAGAAGTCTGGCAAACACCACCTTAATTGAATGATCAAAGTTGACATCACAAATAATGTGACAATTTGAAATCATATACCAAGTGCTAAGAATCAAAAGCAAGGGAAACAAAAGATCACTTCTATAATATTCCATCCAAAGATGCACAACCTGGATGAAAAATAAACCCTAATTAAGAACATGCTACAAAGTAAATCTGTCCAACAATCTTAAAAACTGCTGATGTCATTGAAGTCAAGGAATGACTGGGGAATTCTTCTAGAATGAAGAAGACTACAAAGACATCTAAATGCAACACATGGGTGGTACTTCCAGATGGCAAAGTGAGTTTCTCTGAAAAATCTGCTCCTTCTTAAAAGCAGCGAGGAACGTGGAAAAAATTGTCAAAATCATATCCTTTGGTACTCTTAAAATTAACCAAAGATCTGCAATAGCCCAAAAAGTGTTTATTCAAGAAAAATAGCTAAATCTTGGTAAGAATAGTGAGATTTATAGCATTGTAACTTGGCCTAGTTTCATCTTCCATTGCCCAGCTCTGCAGAAGCCTTAAAAAGCAGCAGCAGCATTGCAAACATAGTAGCTGTGAAGACCATCATCCTAGCAGCCACTAGGAGGGGCAGAACAGGTTTGGAGCTTTAATAGAGCCCCATCCACACAGAATTATCACGATTTGACCTGTCAGTGAGCTTCATGGAAAAGCCCCATTCACAGGAATTATTATTTGACATGATTCAGAGTTCACTCAGTGGGAAAAGTCCTATTTCTAGAGTATTTGTTCAAAACATTAAGTGGTAATTAATTAACATAGCAGCTTCTCAAAGGAGGAAAAACATAGGACTATAGCTTGAGATAGAAGATACGGATTTGAGAAGCACAATATAAAAATAAAAATACTATGGAATGCTTGTTATGGATTGCACTGTGTCCTCCAGAAACATGTTTAAATTAGCCCCGGTACCTGTGAATGTGACCTTATTTGAAAATAAGGTCTTTGCAGATGTAATCAAACTAAAATAGGATTACTGGCTTAAAGTAGGCCTTAAATCCAGTTACTGGTGTCCTTATAAGGAAAGGGAAATTTGGACACAGACACACAGAAGAGACACCCACAGGGAAGTAAGAAGGCTATGTGACAACAGAGGTAGAGATTGGAGTGATGCAGCTGCAAGCTGGGGGACACCGAGGACTGCTGTCAATCGCGAGATGCTAAGGAAGAGGCAATGATTCTTTTTCAGAGACATGACAGGAAACGTGGTCTTGTCAACACCTTGAGTTCAAATTGCTAATCTCCAGAGCTGTGAAAGAATAAATTTCTATTATTTTAAGCAGAATTAAAGAAACAGTATGTGGCAATTTGTTAGAGCAGCCATAGGAAACTAATAGAAGTGGTGATGCCAATTACGGCAAAGGAGCTGGGCAAAAACTGAAAAGGAAGATATGGAGAAAGAGTTGTCTATAAGGGTCTTTATAAAGCTCCAACATATTCCTGGGAATCTAGGAAAGTATATGATTGTGTAAGGCTGTGTACTACCCAGGAAAGATCTGAGAAGGTTCTTAATTTCTTCCCTCTGTGTGACACTGAGGCCCTGCAAAAGCACTAAGTGAAGTCCAAGGCAGAACTGTAAACTGAGAACTGAAGGCCTGCTCTGACACCAAGCAGTGCCCTTCCACAAAGGAATGAAAATTTATTGGCCTAATCGTTAAAAAGATCTATTTCAGCCAGGTGCGGTGACTCACACCTGTAATCCCAGCACTTTGGGAGGCCGAGGCGGGCAGATCACGAGATCAGGAGATCAAGACCATCCTCACCAACATGGTGAAACCCCGTCTCTACTAAAATACAAAAAATTAGCATGCAGCCTGTAGTCCTAGCTACTTGGGAGGCTGAGGCAGGGGAACTGCTTGAATCCAGGAGGTGGAGGTTGCAGTGAGCCGAGATCGCGCCACTGCACTCCAGCCTGGGTGACAAAGCGACACTCTGGCTCAAAAGAAAAAAAAAAAAAGTCTACTTCATTGGCTGAACACTAAGCTAACTGAACACGGTTAGAAGTTAGCTCAGTGGCCACATATGCCAGAGAATATAGACTTTTTAGAACCAATCAAGGAAAATAACTGAATGAACAGCAGCAACCACAACAAACTGTGGTGTGGCTGTCAGAAAATAGATTGAGAGAGCCGCCACATTATATTATTTAAAACATCTAGTTTTCAATGAAAGTTATGAGTCACACAAAGAAAGAGAAACGCAGTCACAGAAAAGAAGCTTAAATAGCAAGCGGAAAAACAATTCAAGATGTAAAAGGGATCCTTAATAAAATGAACAGCTGACTTCTATCAGAAACTATGAAGTTCAGGAGGCAGTAAAATGACATAAGCAAAATGTTAAAAGGAAAAGACTCTCAGCCAAAAATTCTACATCTAGCCAAATTATTCTTTAAAAAATAGAAAAAGAATTTAGGGCATTCTCAATTAAACAAAATCAGATAATTTGTGACTAGCAGGTATACCCTACAAAAGAAAACATTAAAGGGAGTCCTTCATGATAATATGAAAGGACACTAGCCAATAAGGAATCCACACAAAGAAATCCACACTGGTAAAGGTAACTACAAAATACAGTATAAGTTTAGTTGTTGCTCGTAACTCTTTTCTTCTCTTACCTAATTTAAAAGGTAACTGCAGACCAGGCAAAGCGGCTCGTGCCTGTAATCCCAACACTTTGGGAACCCAAGGTGGGGGGATCGCCTGAGGCCAGGAGTTTGAGACTAGCCTGGGCAATAAAGTAAGACTCCAGCTCTACAAAAATACAAAAATATTATCTGGGTGTGGTGGCATGCACCTAGAATCTCAGTTACTTGGAAGGCTGAGAGGATCACTTGAGCTCAGAAGTTTGAGATTACAATTAGCTATCATTGTGACACTTCACTCCAGCCTGGGTGACAGAATGAGACCTTGTCTCTTAAAAAAACTGCATGAAGCAATAATTATAAAATTGTTATGGTGTAAAGATATAATCTGATTAACAGGAATAGCACAAAGGAGGAGGAAAAGAATATAGCCACATTGGAGCAAAATTTTGTAAATTATTAAAATTAAGTTGATCTTCATCCTAATGATATAGTTTTTAAGTTATTAATTGTAATCCTCAGGATAATTACTTGGAAAAGAACTTTACAAAAGGAAAAGAGACAATGTGAGAATTAAAATGGTAATTTTAAAAATATTTACTTGATACAAAATAAAACAATAATACAGAAATAAAAGAACAAAAAAGACATAAGACGTGGAAAACAAATAGAAAACAGTAGGTGTAAATTCTCTTAGCGGTAATTACATTAAACACACATGTATGAAACACTTCAATAAGAAGGCACAGATTGAACAACGGATTACTAAAAAGCGGTCAAAATATGAGCTGCCTAAGAGAGACACAATTTAGATTCAAAAGCTTAAGTGGTTGAAAGCTAAAGGATGTAAAAAGCCCATACCAAGCATAAAGACAGCCATAAGACAACTAATACCACACAAAATAGACTTTAAACAAGATCTCTCACTAAAGATAAAGACGGACATTTTATAATGATAAAAGGGCTCATCTGTCTGGAAATATAATAAACATACAAGCACATGACAACAGAGCCCCAAAAATACATGAAACAAAACCTGGCAGAATTGACAGGAGAAATAGACAACCTAATAATAACAGAGACTTCAATAGGCCACTTAAACAATGAAGTTTAAAAAGTAAAAAAACTATATATATATATTTCAAAAAAGTTTATAGAATAAGAATATAAAATATTTTTGTACAGCTGTACAATGTGTTTGTGTTTCAAGCTAAGTGTTATTACATAAGAGTCAAAAAGTTTAAAAATTAAAAAGTTTTTAAAGTAAAAAAAGTTACAGTAAGCTAAGGTTAGTTTATTACTGAAGGTAAAATTTTTAAAATAATTTTAGTGTAGCCTAAGTGTATAGCGTTTATAAAGCGTCCCAGGCCTTCACATTCACATTCACTTGCCGCTTCCTCACTGAATCACCCAGAGCAACTTCCAGTCCTTTAAAAAGCTCCATTCATGGTAAGTACCCTATACAATAAAGTGTATCATGTTTTATCTTTTATACTGTAATTTAATTGTACCTTTTCTACGTTTAGATCTGTTTAGATACACAGATACTTACCACTGTGTTAAAATTGCCTACAGCATTCAGTGCTGTAACATGCTATACAGGTTTGTAGCCTAGGGGTGTAATTGGTTATACCATCTAGGTTTTTGGAAGTAGGTGCTATGGTGTTGACACAATGACAAAATTGCCTAAAAACACATTTTTCAGAATGTATCCCTATTGTAAAGCAATGCATGACTATGTATATACACACACACACACATACACACACACAACAGTTCAGCTCACTTATAGATAAAGCTATTTTTCAAATTACAAAAGAAAGCATCATATATTCTACTGAAATGTGAAGAGGAAAGATAAAACACCAAGACTGAGATGAACTGAGAATATACTCTGACAAGTCAGGCTGGGGAACACGGCCAAGCCATTTACACTACTTACCTGATTTTTAATTTCACTTGTAAAATAATATTTAAAATTCCCTTGAATGTTGTTAATTCTAATTTTTCTGTAATTTTATTTAAGTGTAACTATTTAGAAACATATTTAGTATATGAGGCAAGTTACCTATTGTTTTATTCTTTTAATGTTATAATACTAAATATATATCTTTATATTTAGGAAATGAATTTATGGATTGAGCTGTTTGAATTTTTTAGTAATATTTTATAATTGGTCACTTACTAATTGTAAGCCTATTTTCCATTGTATACCTTGTACACTCAAAAACATTAAAACAATTCTGTGAAAATCAAGTGTAAGCTTTTGTTTTTATTCCTCCCTGTTACTAAGCTTGTTTCTTTGCCTCTCTGCATGCACCAATCCCCACACTCTTAGTTTTAAAGTCTCAGCACACTAATAAAAGTGGCATATCTTCTAGGGACTTTGATTCCATGAGACAGTGATTTTTATTATGTCTTAATTATTTTTCATAGGAGTGCTTCATGTAGATTACTTTCTAATACCCCCCAGTTATAACAAGATGATAGATTTTTTAAAATTTGTCACTTATTTCTTATACTATTATTTCTTACGGTGAACTGTTTACCATGGCTTTGCCCATGTAAACACTTGTATGATTATAATCACTCCCAAATGAGCAAGTATTGTTATTGCACACATTCTTATCAAGAGAAAAAGAAAACGGCTTGGTGTTCAAATTTTTCCATGGGTTTAAAAATGCACAAGAACTTAGTAACTCTGGAGGAAAATCAGCTTACTTTTTCTCTGATGCAACCAGAAGATTGCAAATCAATACTTAGCATTAACGTTTTAATTGAGAATTAATTGAAGATGAGGATGAGCATCTTGATGTTTAGGAGAGGGCTATTTGCTTGGGGAGGTCATTACACCGGAGAGCACACACACTGGAAGGGGAAAACACAAATTATGTGTTTCCTTGGGCAAGGACATAAACACTTGAGTTGGTGGTCAACTATAATTTGCTTCCAGAGCCAGCAATTCTGGCAACATTACACTTTGGATTTATAGCAAAGCACACAAGTAGCAGTGACTTTGAAAAGAAAGGATAAAAGAACCAATGGAAAAGTTACTAGTTCTTAAAGATCTGTGTCTCATTCGAGGAACTTAAGGCCCTCTCCCTCAATCTAAAAGCAGAATGCACTCTTGCTGCTTACTCCCAGCATGCCCTCAGCTGTTCCTAATTACTCCTGGAGGAAGCCAATGATATTTGAGTCTGGGTTATCAACAATCCTTTAATTTTTTATTTTTATTTTTATTTTTTTTGCCTGGGATTTCGAACCAATATACTCCTAGCCTGAACAACATAGAAGATTTCCTTTCCATTTTGGTAGAAATTTTTTTTTAATGTAAATTATATTGTGTTCTATTTGTTTCCAATGTCTTGAAAAGTTCAATCACTTCTCCAAATTCTCCAGAATAAACGTAAGAAAATATCTCTCCCCGGCACTACCCGGTCCGCCAATATCACCATCCTAAAGGCACTTCCACTTCCTCTATCTTCAGGGAAGGAGTGTGCAGTTCTGATTTAGCTCCTCAGTGGAGTAGAGGGAATTTAGAGGAAGGGGGATTTCTGCAGAAATTGTCAGTTACACAAGTAGTTCCTCTTGGTTCCCTGTTTCATCAAAAGTGAAAAACTGTTCACAGGAGTGCCCATGTCCCCTGTTTCCCTATGCATCACCAGAGCGAAGGGAGGACTCCGCCAGCAAGGCACCCTCTGCTCTGTCCCGCAGATCACAGTCCCCGACTTTCACCCCATTGTTCGTGCAATGTGCAGAACTGGAGCCCAAAGCAGTGCGCTCAGGATCACTCTCCAGGCCCGGCGGGCCCACAGACTCCTTCCTTGGCTGGGAAGAGGGGCTCTCCTGACAGCAGAGCTTGACAACCCCCAGTACTGTCATGGTCAAGATCACCAACACTACTACTGCCGTGCTTACAAATATGAAGACCACGGCAGAGGAGAAGTCGAAAGCCGGAGGAGTGGCAGAGGAAGTCGTAGAATTAAACTTGGAAATCACGCTCCCTGATGGGGTGATGGTGGCCTTTGACTCGGCTGGAAGGGACATTTGAAGGGTAGACATCGTGCTCTGTGATCCCCACCCAGGAATCTCAGGAATAGATGTTACTGAATTGTCTCGTTCAGGGACAAGTGGTATCTCTCCCAGCTTCTCGTCGACCCTGATTGACCATGTTCTCTGCGGCCCGGGGCTGGTTGCAGTGGCCGGCGGGCGCCTGGTGGGCACCCTGGTCCCCCCAAGCGTCGGCTGTCCTTCCCCACTGGTCACACAAGAGCGGCCGTCCTTCCCCAGCTCGAAGCCCGTAGCACATTCGCAGGCAAAGCCTCCCAAGCCGTCTAGGCAGTCAGGGAGCTCTGTGCATTTGCCAGCACGGAGGTACCTCCCGGGGCAGGGACACAACACTTCGCCCGAGAGTTTGTCCCAGCGAGCGCCGGTTTCGTCCGCGATGCAAGTAATTGAGATCGGGACCTGTCCCCGGCAGAACGCACTCACCTTGGTCCCAGGTGGACTGAAGTCCAGAGCGGCACTGTGCAGCTGGAAGGGCGCGCGATAGCTCAAGTTAGAGGCGGCCCCGGGGCGCGGCGCAGGACACAAGACCTCAAACTGGTACTTGCACAGGTAGCCGTTGGCGCGCAGGTGGCATCGCATCTCCTTCCAGCCTGCGGGCTCGACCCCACCGGTGGCCTGGAGTACCGCGCATCTGCGCGCGGTGCAGGAGCGTTGGGGCTCCTCCACCCACTGCAGCGTGTCGCTTTCGAGCCCGCCGGCGTCGGAGGACAGCCAGGAGAAACCCCGCAAAGGCTCGTTCTCCAGGGTGCAGTGGGAACGCCCGCGCTCCAGTGCGACCCAGAACAGCAGGTCTCTGGAGCCCCCTCCGGGCCCTGAGCCTGCCCGCAGGAGCGCGAGCACAGCGCGCAGCTCGGCGCCCGCACGCACGGTGCTGAGCGCCCCACCTCGCAGGATGCAGGCCTCCTCGGCCGCCTGCCGCTTCATGGTTGCGTGGTGCAGGCTGTAGCAGGCCCCCGAGGCCGAGCAGCCAGCACGGTCGGCAGTGGGGTGTTCGCCGCCGCCCGGCCCAGGCCAGAGCGCCTGCCAGAGGAGGCACAGGGCGAACGCCGGCCTCATCCTCTGAGGCCCCGCACGCAGAGCTGCTACCAACTTGGATCTGTCCCGCTCGAGGACGCGGAGCTGTCTCTGGAGCGCGGTCACCGCCCTCTACAGCTGGCTTCCCCAACCCGATTCCCCCTCCCTTCCGTCCGCCCTCGCTCCCGACTGACCCCCCAACTGCCAAGAATCCCCCCGCGGGCCCAGCGGCCAACAGTTTCCCTTAGGCCGCGACAGGAAATGTGTGCGGAGCGCTGCCAGGCCCCGTGCAGCCCTGATTTATTCTGGGGTCAGGAACACAGCTGGCGCCGGGTACAGGGGACGCAGTCGACTAGAAGGTCAAACACCCCGCTTAGAGCAAGAGGAGAAACTCGCCACTGGGATAAAGTGTGTGGTTTTTCTCCGTTCAGGGAATTTCATCAGGACCGCAGAACCCGTAACATGTAGGCGAACATAGGCAGGAAGGACTCGAGAAAGGAACTGGCTTATGATTATAAGACCACGCCCGTCTATTGTGTTTCTGTCCGGAGCTGTGGAGTTAGCGTCAGAATAATTCGTAGACGGCTCCAGTGTTTGGGGGGCCTGTGCCTGTGGGGGAAAAATATGTTGTGAAACAACTTAGCATCTCCTTTCGCCACCAGAGGCAGCACTATTTAACCGCATATCTCTCTATGGGTCTTTGCTTCTCTATTATGTCAAGAGATTTCAGGCGCGCTAACTGCTAAAGAATTTGGAGTTGTTTGGGTATTTTAAATGGGAAATTCTGCTTCTTCCATGAGCACTTGCTTTAGAAATTTATTTTTCACTTCCACTTGTTTCTCTTTGAGATGGACCATATTGATTCATTAAAGAAAGGAAATGTATTTCTAGGACTAAATGAAAAATAATGGCCATAGATCTTAACAGTTAGGTTGTTAGCTTTCCTTGCCACTGTATTGGTTCAAAAATTCTTCAGGTTTATAGGTTATACATAAATGAGTTCGTGGCCTTATAAATATTTGAGAACAACTGCCCTATGTGTGATTTCAGCCTTGAACTATGTTAGTATCATTTTCTCCTATGATTGAGTGGCAGCATTTATAATAGTAAGTTGTAAACATCTCCTTTAAGGGAAATTAGAGTTCCTTAAGAAATTAAAATGTTTATTCCACTATAATGAATATTGTATACTGTCAAAAAAATATCTTGTAATTTGAAAGATGGGTGAGCCAATTTCTTCAGAATTCCAATGGGTGTTTTGTTTTAATATAAACATTTCAACTCAATGGGAAGTGGCAAGGAACTAATGATGAATAAAGAAAGTAAAGGTTAAAAACTGTACTGTTATGAAAGGATTTCTTGTTAGCAACTTAGACAATTCAGTATCAGTTTAGAAAACATACATTCTATCTTGGTTCATAATGGCCAAATATGTTGCCATCAGAAATACATAAAGAGTTTCAGCTAAGCCCTCTTAGAGATGTCTGATGCTTTTAAATATCTTGAATCAGAATGAAAGTTGTCATTCCATGGATAATGCATATAAACTCACTTCATTGTACTGCATTCAGGTTGATGAGGGGTGGGAGGGAAGGTTTCAGGATCACATCTGTATGGTACCATCTTAATTTAACATAACTCTCATTCTTCTTTCGTCCTGGAAATTCCATGTATCTTAACAAACAACAGTAAGCCCATGAGTCATCATACTTACCTTGCTTTTGCTGAGTATGGAGCTTTGCACTAGGATTTCTCTCCTGCCCTATTTCCCAATTTAAAGAACATTCCTTAGTCCTTCTCTTCAGATGTCTGAGAATCACCTTAAAAGTGGCTTTGCGTTTAAATTAGGTAACTTAGTGTCTTATAAGAAAGAAACATGAAGATCCAGAAATCGAACTGAATGGATTTTAAAAAATACTTAGTCACTTGGGCCAGCTCTCTACAGACCACTGCAATCTTATGACTGTGTTTGTAAACGTGTCCATGTAGTGCAGTATTTTTAATAAAATATTTTTCGAACTTAAGTAGTCAATGGAAATTTCTCAGATAGCTTTAAAAATCGTTTGGGATGAGATGAGGTGTCTACATTAAGGAAGAATGAATAGCTGGAAAGCTTACAGTAAATACATGATCTCACTCCCTGACATTCTGTCTAGGGGAGTGGGATTATAGCAGAGAACACATTGGCCATAATGACTATATGAGAGTACTGGCCATGACCATGACCATATCATGGAATGACACAAGAGTTAGAAACAATTAGCTCAAAGTAGGATGTAAATAGTTTTGTAATTAGTTTGAAATAGACAGTTTATCTGACCAAATTAGAAATGGAGGAAAGTTTCTATTTTTTAATAATATTAAGATAATAATATAGAACCATTTTACCCTCAGTGGATTCCAAATGCCTAAAAATCTTATAATACCAAATGTGAACCTATTGGCTCTTTTACATGTTACAGATTAGAGCAACCACTTTGGAAAAATTTGACACTTTTTTTCACTGAAATTGAATATTTGCAAACTCTAGCACTTCCATGGTAAGTTATAAAACTAAGAGAAATTTTTGCACATGTACAACAGAAGATATGTAAAAAATGTTTATAGTGACACTATTCATATTAACAAAACCTTGAATCAATCAAAATATCCAAAAACAGTATAAAAATAAACTGTAGTATATTCACTAATTTAATATTATATAGGAGTCAAAATTAGTACAATACAGTGGCAAGTAACAATATGAATTTATTTTAGCAATACAATGTTAATGGACAGAAGTTCCCAAAATTATAGAGTCTGACATTTTTATACAATTAAAAGAACAGTACTAGATATATGTTTGTGTATTCTTTAGAAAAATAGTTACAATAAAATGAGATAAAGGAACAATAAACATAAGATTCTTAGTGATGCGCCTTTTGGGTGAGAGGAAGAGAAGGATGGAATGTTAGCGGAACTAGCAGGCTTGATATGGGCTGTTGATAGAGTCCTAGCTTTTGTTTTTGTGCAGTGGCTTTGTGTCACTACCCAAATAATGGAATCTTTATTCCATTATTTAAAATAAATAATTAGTAATGAACAAATAAATCAAAATGGCTATATCTGGATAAATAATAAGTGAATGGACATGAAGCAGCAATTAAAATTAATTTAATTCTGAGTGGCTGAATTTCAAAATGAAAAGTCAAAATAAAATCAAAATGTTAATTACCTTTAAAATATATCTTCAATATATTTATTTTATTATTCTACTTCAAGTTCTGGAGTACATGTGCAGAACATACAGGTTTGTTACATAGGTATACACGTGCCAGGGTGGTTTGCTGCACCCATCAACCTGTCATCTACATTAGGTATTTCTCCTAATGCTGTCCCTCCCCTAGCCCCCCACCCCCTGACAGGCCCTGGTATGTGATGTTTCCCTCCCTGTGTCCATGTGTTCTCATTGTTCAACTCCCACTTATGAGTGAGAACATGCAGTGTTTGGTTTTCTGTTCTTGTGTTAGTTTGCTGAGAATGATGGTTTCCAACTTCATCCATGTCCCTGCAAAGGACATGAACTCATCCTTTTTTATGACTGCAAGTATTCCATGCTGTATATGTGCCACATTTTCTTTACCCAGCCTGGGCATTTTGCTTCACCTGAGTGCATTCCTCGTGGCCTGGGAGCATTTCAGATACCCTAGTGCACCTAGAACCCAAGCCCAAGGGTCCAGAGGATGGAGCCATGAGCCAGTCCTGGCTCCCCAGGACTACAGCACATAGTTCTGCAGTGCTGAACCAAGATCACTGGTCAGCACTCAAGTAGGGGAGAAGCCCACATTCTCAGAGCACTAAGAAGGGTAAGATGTGTGATTTCTTGGGCTGGCAAAGGAGCAGGACATACCTCCCTTCGCAGGGACAGTCTGAAAAAGATATGGTCCATCTCTCTGCCATGGCCTCTGCTAGATGAATCCCTGTGGCTCAGAACACCTAGCAAAAGAAATGTAGGCATGGCGTCAGTGATCAGAGGGTGCTCCCCTAAGGCCCAGGAAAAGTCCTGGTAGTGGAGTCACCTCTCTCCCAGCACACCCTGCACTGTAGAGCGCTGCTGCACATGTGAGGAAATATAAAAAAGCTGCACACCTAAGTGCCTATCTACCAACCATTACTCTTAAGCACTATCTCCTGAATCCCAGCCCAAACTACAATTCCAAAAATATTTTACTAATATACCACCCGCTGAAACCAAGAGCAAGAATTCAGCCACAAATAAAGACCCTGTACAGAGCCTTAGCCCTCTGAAAACATACAGAAATGACTATACTCAACTCACATCATAGCTAAAGTAACATCCAACCTTCCCAGACAAGAAAAAATCAGCACACAAACTTCAGCAATTCAAAAAGCCAGAGTGTCCCCTTACCTCTGCATAGCTATCTAGCAATGGTTTTTAACCAGTCCGAAATGACTGAAATGACAGACATAGAATTCAGAATCTGGAGGGCAAAAAGCTTACTGGGATTCAGAAAAAAGGTGAAACCCAATCCAAGAAATCCAAGCAATCCAGTAAAACAATTCAAGAGCGGAAAGACAAAATAGCCATTTTAGGAAAGAAACAAACTGAACTTTTATAGCCGAAAAATTCACTATAAGGATTTCATAATACAATTGGAATTATTACCAGAATAGAACAAGCTGAGGAAAGAGTCTCAGAGTTTGAAGACTGGATTTTTTGAATCAGACAAAAATAAAGAAAAAATTGAAAAAGTTAAGGAAACCTCTGAGAAATATGGGATTATGTAAAGAGACAAAATCTATGACACATTGGCATCTCTGAAAGAGAAGGAGAGAGAATAAGCAACTTGAAAAATATATGTGAGGATATAGTACATGAAAATTTCCCTAATCTTACTAGAGAGGTTTACATACTAACTCATGAAATACAGAGAACCCCATCTGGAAACTATACAAGATGACCATCCCCAAGGCACACGGTCATCAGATTCACCATGGTCACTGAAAAAAAAACCTTAAAGGCAGCTAGAAAGGAGGGTCAGGTCACATATGGGGCAACCTTGTAAAGCTAGCAGTGGACCCTCTCAGGAGAAACCTTATAGGCAAGAAGAGATTGGGGGCCAATTTTTAGCATCCCAAAGAAATTTCAACAAAGAATTTCATATACCACTAAACTAAGCTTCATAAGTGAAGGAGAAATAAAATTGTTCTCAGACAAGCAAAGGCTGATGGAATGCATTTCAACTTGACCAGCCTTAAAAGAGGCCTTCAAGGGAGTACTAAACATGGAATTGAAATAACAACACCTGCTACCACAAAACACACTTAAGCACATAGCCCAAAGACACTATAAAGCAAACACACAAGTCTACATAACACCCAGGTAACAACGTGGTGACAAGATCAAAATCTCAAATACCAATCTAATCCTGAGTGTAAATGGGCTAAAAGCCTCATTTAAAAGATATATATATAATGCCAAGATGGATAAAGACATGACCCAACTCTCTGCGGTCTTCAAAAGACCTATCTCACATGTAATGACACCCATAGGCTCAAAGTAAAGGAGTAAAGAAAGATCTACCATGCAAACAGAAAATAAAAAAAGGGCAGGAGTTGCTATTCTTGTATCAGATAAAACAGACTTTAAATCAATAACAAGAGGGACAAAGAAGAGCATTACATAATGATAAAGGCTGTGTTCCAACAAGAAGACTTAACTACACTAAATATATACACATCCAACATTAGAGCACCCAGATTCATAAAACAAGTTCCTCTTAATATATGAAAATACTTAGCCACACAATAATAGTAGGAGATTGTAACATCTCACTGACAGGACTAAACAGATTATTGAGGCAGAAAACTCACAAAGAAACTCTGGACTTAAACTCAACACTTGATCAACTGGACTAATAGACATCTAGAGAACACCCCACCTAACAATCACAGACTATGAGATCAGAAGATGAGATGAGATCACAAGATGAGAACATACTTCTGATCCATATACAGAATATATTCTAAGATCAACCACATGCTTACTCATAAAGTCTTAATAAACTCAAAAAAATTGAAATCTTACCAAGCACACTCTCAGACCACAGTGCAATAAAAATAGAAAGCAATACTAAGAAGATCTCTCAAAACTATACGAATACATGGAAATTAAACAACTTGCTCCTGAATAGCTCCTGGGTGAACACTGAAATTAAGGCAGAAATAAAAAAAAATCTTTGAAATTAATGAAAATAGGGACACAACTTACTAAAATCTCTGGAATGCAGGTAAAGCAGTGTTAAGAGGAAAGTTTATAGCACTAAATGCCTTCATCAAGAAGTTAAAGATACCATAAATTAACTTTGCACTTAGGAAAAAGAAAAAACCAACTCTAAAGCTAGCAGAAAAAAGAAATAACTAAAATTAGTGAACTGAACAAGATTGAGATACAAAATCCATAAAAAGGTCAATGAAACCAAGACTTTGTCATTCAAAATAATAAATAAGATTTACAACCACTAGCTAGATTAACAAGATATAAAAGAAAATATCCAAATAGGTACAATCAACAATGACAAATATGACATTACAAGTGATCACACAGAAACACAAAAGATCCTTACAGGCTACTATGAACAACTCTAAGCTCACAAATTAGAAAATCTAGTGAAGATGAACAACTTTCTGGAAACATGTAATCTCCAAAGATTGAATCAGAAAGGATTGAAACCCTGAATAGACCAATACTGAGCTCTGAAATTGAAACAGAAATAAAAAACTGAGCAACCTAAAAAAGCCCTGGACCAAATGGAGTCACAGCCAAACTCTACCAGATATACAAAGAAGAGCTGGGGCCAACCCTACTGAACCTATTCTAAAAAATTGAGGCAAAGGAGCTCCTCCCTAACACATTCTATGAAGCCAGTATCAACCTGATAACAAAATCCGGCAATTGCAACGTAAAAGACAAACTTCAGACCAATCTGATAAACATAGACACAACAATATTCAACAAAAAACTAGCAAACAGAATCCAGCAGCACATCAAAAATTAATACACCACCACATGAACAGAATTAAAGCAAAAACCATATGATCTTTTCAAAAAATGCAGAAAAAGCATTTCTATATAGCAATGACATTCAGACTGAGAGTCAATCAAGAACACAATCCCATGTAGAATAGCCAAAAAGGAAGTGAAATATCTAGGAATACAGCTACATGCCACCACGCCCAGACAATTTTTGTATTTTTAGTAGAAACAGGGTTTCACCATGTTGGCCAGGATGGACTCCATCTCCCAACCTCATGATCTGCCCGCCTTGGCCTCCCAAAGTGCTGGGATTACAGGCGTGAGCCACTGCACCTGGCCCACATGTGTCTTTATGGTAGAATGTTTTATAATCCTTTGAGTATACAGCCAGTAATGAGATTGCTGGATCAAATGGTATTTCTAGTCCTAGAATTTTGAGGAATCCCTACACTGTCTTCCACAATAGTTGAACTAAGTTACACTCCCACCAACAGTGTAAAAGCATTCCTATTTCTCCACACCCTCTGCAGCATCTGTTGTTTCCTGACTTTTTAATGATTGTCATGTTAACTGGCATGAGATGGTATCTCATTGTGGTTTTGATTTGCATTTCTCTAATGACCAGTGATGATGAGCTTTTTTTCATATGTCTGTTGGCTGCATAAATGTCTTCTTTTGGAAGTGTCTGTTCATATTCTTCACCCACTTTTTGATGTTTTTTTTTTTTTCTTATAAATTTGTTTAAGCTCCTTGTAGATTCTGGCTATTATCCCTTTGTTAGATGGATAGATTGCAAAAGCTTTCTGCCAGTCTGTAGGTTGCCTGTTCACTCTGATGATAGTTTCTTTTGCTGTGCAGAAGCTCCTTAGTTTAATTAGATCCCATTTGTCAATTTTGGCTTTTGTTGCAAATGCTTTTGATGTTTTAGTCATGAAGTCTTTGCCCACGCCTATGTCCTGAATGGTATAGCCTAGGTTGTCTTCTAGGGTTTTTATGGTTTTAGGTCTTACATTTAAATCTTTAATCCATCTTGAGTCAATTTTTGTATAAGGTGTAAGGAAGGGGTCCAGTTTCAGTTTTCTGCTTCTGGCTAGCCAGTTTTACCAACACCATTTATTAAATAGGGAATTCTTTCCCCATTGCTTGTTTTGTTCAGGTTTGTCAAATATCAGATGGTTGTAGATGTGTGGCATTATTTCTGAGGCCTCTGTTCTGTTCCACTGGTCTATATATCTGGTTTTGTTATGAGTATCAAGCTGCTTGGGTTACTGTAGCCTTGTAGTGTAGTTTGAAGTCAGGTAGCACGACGCATCCAGCTTTGTTCTTTTGGCTTAGGACTGTCTTGGCTATATGGGCTCTTTTTTGGTTCCATATGAAATTAAAATAGTTCTTTATAATTCTGTGAAGGAATTCAGTGGTAGCTTGATGGGAATAGCATTGAATCTAGAAATTACTTTGGGCAGTATGGCCATTTTCGTGATACTGTTTCTTCCTATCCATGAGCATGGAATGTTTTTCCATTTGTTTGTGTCCTCTCTTATTTCCTTGAGCAGTGGTTTATAATTGTCCTTGAAGAGGTCCTTCACATCCCTTTTAAGTTTATTCCTTCGTATTTTATTTGTTTGTATCAATTATGAATGGGAGCTTGCTAGGGATCTTATTCCTTTGTATGAATTATGAATGAAAGCTTGCTCATAATTTGGCTCTCTGTTTGTCTGTTATTGGTGTACAAGAATGCTTGTAATTTTTGCACATTGATTTTGTATCCTAAGACTTTGCTGAAGTTGCTTATCAGCTTAAGGAGTTTTTGGGCTGAGACGATGGGGTTTTCTAAATATACAATCATGTCATCAGCAAACAGATAATTTGAATTCCTCTCTTACTATTTAATACCCTTTATTTATTTCTCTGGCCCTTTTTGCCCTGGCCAACATTTCCAATACTTTGTTGAAAAGGAGTGGTGAGAGAATGCATCCTTGTCTTTTGCCAGTTTTCAAAGGGAATGCTTCTGGCTTTTGCCCCTTCAGTATGATATTGCTGTGGGTTTGTCATCTATAGCTCTTATTATTTTGAGATATGTTCCATCAACATCTAGTTTATTGTGTGTTTTTAGCATGAAAGGGTGTTGAATTTTATCAAAGGCCTTTTCTGCATCTATTGAGATAATCGTGTGGTTTTTGTCATTGCTTCTGTTTATGTGATGGATTACGTTTATTGATTTGCATATGTTGAACCAGCCTTGCATCCCAGGGATGAAGCTGACTTGATAATGGTGGCTAAGCTTTTTAATGTGCTGCTGGATTCAGTTTGCCAGTATTTTATTAAGGATTTTCTCGCTGATTATCAGGGATATTGGCCTGAATTTTTCTTTTTTGTTATGTCTCTGCCAGGTTTTTGTATCAGGATGATGCTGGCCTCATAAAATGAGTTAGTGAGGAGTCCCTCTTTTTCTATTGTTTGGAATAGCTTCAGAAGGAAAGGTACCAGCTCCTCTTTGTTACTCTGGTAGAATTTGGCTGTGAATCTGTCTGGTCCTGGGCTTTTTTTTGGTTTGTAGGCTATTAATTATTGCCTCAATTTCAGAATTTGTTATCGGTCTATTCAGGGATTCAACTTCTTCCTAGTTTAGTCTTGGGAGGATGTATGTGTCCAGAAATGTATCCATTTCTTCTAGATTTTTTAGTTTATTTGCATAGAGGTGTTTATAGTATTCTCTGGTGGTAGTTTGTATTTCTGTGGGAGCAGTGGTGATCTCCCCTTTATCATTTTTTACTGTGTCTATTTGATTCTTCTCTCTTTTCTTCTTTATTTGTCTGGCTAGTGGTCTATTTTGTTAATATTTTCAAAAAAAACCAGCTTCCAGATTTATTGATTTTTTGAAGTTTTTTTGTGTGTCTCTATCTCCTTCAGTTTTGCTCTGATCTTAGTTGTTTCTTGTCTTTCGCTAGCTTTTGAATTTGTTTGCTCTTGCTTCTCTAGTTCTTTTAATTGTGATGTTAGTGTGGTGATTTTAGACCTTTCCCACCTTCTCCTGTGGGCCTTCAGTGCTATAAATTTCCCTCTAAACACTGCTTTAGCTGTGTCCCAGAGATTATTTTATGTTGTGTCTTTGTTCTCATTGGTTTCAAAAATCTTATTTATTTCTGCCTTAATTTTGTTATTCACCCATTAGTCATTGAGGAGCAGATTGTTCAGTTTCAATGTAGTTGTATGGTTTTGAGTAAGTTTCTTAATCCTGAGTTCTGGTTTGATTGCACTGTGGCCTGAGATACTGTTTGTTATGATTTCCGTTCTTTTGCATTTGCCAAGGAGTGTTTTACTTCCAATTATGTGGTCGATTTTAGAATAAGTGTGATGTGGTGCTGAGGAGAATATACATTCTGTTGATTTGGAGTGGAGAGTTCTGTAGAACTCTGTTAGGTCCACCTGGTCCGGAGCTGAGTTCAAGTCCTAAATACCTTTGTTAATTTTCTGTCTCATTAATATGTCTAAATATTGACAGTGGGTTGTTAAAGTCTCCCGCTATTATTGTGTGGGAGTCTAAGTCTCTTTGTAGGTCTCTAAGAACTTGCTTTATGAAACTGAGTCCTCCCGTAATGGGTGCATATATGTTTAGGATAGTTGACTCTTCTTCTTGCATTGATCCCTTTACCATTATGTAATGCCCTTTTTTGTCTTTTTTGATCTTTGTTGGTTTCAAGTCTGTTTTATCAGAGACTAGGATTACAACCCCTATTGTTTTTCCTTTCCATTTCCTTGGTAAGTTATTCTCCATCCCTTTATTTTGAGCATATGTGTGTCCTTGCAAGTGAGATGGGTCTCCTGAATATGGCACACTGATGGGTCTTGACTCTTTTTTTTTTAATTAGGATTTCTTTTTTTTATTATTATTGTATTTTAAGTTTTAAAGTACATGTGCACAATGTGCAGGTTTGTTACATATGTATCCATGTGCCATGTTGGTGTGCTGCACCCATTAACTCATCATTTAGCATTAGGCATATCTCCTAATGCTATCCCTCCCCCCTCCCCACACCCCTCAACAGTCCCCGGTGTGTGATGTTCCCCTTCCTGTGTCCATGAGTTCTCATTGTTCAATTCCCACCTCTGAGTGAGAACATGAGGTGTTTGTTTTTTTGTCCTTGCGATAGCTTACTGAGAATGATGTTTTCCAGTTTCATCCATGGCCCTACAAAGGACATGAACTCATCATTTTTTATGGCTGCATAGTATTCCATGGTGTATATATGCCACATTTTCTTAATCCAGTCTATCGTTGTTGGACATTTCGGTTGGTTCCAACTCTTTGCTACTGTGAATAGTGCCGCAATAAACATACGTGTGCATGTGTCTTTATAGCAGCATGATTTATAGTCCTTTGGGTATATACCCAGTAATGGGATGGCTGGGTCAAATGGTATTTCTAGTTCTAGATCCCTGAGGAATCGCCACACTGACTTCCACAATGGTTGAACTAGTTTACGGTCCCACCAACAGTGTAAAAGTGTTCCTATTTCTCCACATCCTCTCCAGCACTTGTTGCTTCCTGACTTTTGAATGATGGCCATTCTAACTGGTGTGAGATGGTATCTCATTGTGGTTTTGATTTGCATTTCTCTGATGGCCAGTGATGATGAGCATTTCTTCATGTGTTTTTTGGCTGCATAAATGTCTTCTTTTCAGAAGTGTCTGTTCATGTCCTTTGCCCACTTTTTGATGGGGTTGTTTGTTTTTTTCTTGTAAATTTGTTTGAGTTCATTGTAGATTCTGGATATTAGCCCTTTGTCAGATGAGTAGGTTGGAAAAACTTTCTCGATTTTGTAGGTTGCCTGTTCACTCTGATGGTAGTTTCTTTTGCTGTGCAGAAGCTCTTTAGTTTAATTAGATCCCATTTGTCAATTTTGCCTTTTGTTGCCATTGCTTTTGGTGTTTTAGACATGAAGTCCTTGCCCATGCCTATGTCCTGAATGGTAATGCCTCGGTTTTCTTCTAGGGTTTTTATGGTTTTAGGTCTAACATGTAAGTCTTTTATCCATCTTGAATTAATTTTTGTATAAGCTGTAAGGAAGGGATCCAGTTTCAGCCTTCTACATATGGCTAACCAGTTTTCCCAGCACCATTTATTAAATAGGGAATTCTTTCCCCATTGCTTGTTTTTGTCAGGTTTGTCAAAGATCAGGTAGATGTAGATATGCGGGGTTATTTCTGAGGGCTCTGTTCTGTTCCATTGATCTATATCTCTGTTTTGGTACCAGTACCATGCTGTTTTGGTTACTGTAGCCTTGTAGTATAGTTTGAAGTCAGGTAGCGTGATGCCTCCAACTTTGTTCTTTTGGCTTAGGATTGACTTGGCGATGCAGGCTCTTTTTTGGTTCCATACGAACTTTAAAGTAGTTTTCTCCAATTTTGTGAAGAAAGTCATTGGTAGCTTGATGGGGATGGCATTGAATCTATAAATTACCTTGGGCAGTATGGCCATTTTCACCATATTGATTCTTCCAACCCATGAGCATGGAATGTTCTTCCATTTGTTTGTATCCTCTTTTATTTCATTGAGCAGTGGTTTGTAGTTCTCCTTGAACAGGTCCTTCACATCCCTTGTAAGTTGGATTCCTAGGTATTTTATTCTCTTTGAAGCAACTGTGAACGGGAGTTCACTCATGATTTGGCTCTCTGTTTGTCTGTTATTGGTGGATAAGAATGCTCGTGATTTTTGTACATTGATTTTGTATCCTGAGACTTTGCTGAAGTTGCTTATCAGCTTAAGAAGATTTTGGGCTGAGACAATGGGGTTTTCTAGATATACAATCATGTCATCTGCAAACAGGGACAATTTGACTTCCTCTTTTCCTAATTGAATACCCTTTATTTCCTTCTCCTGCCTGATTGCCCTGGCCAGAACTTCCAGCAGTATGTTGAATAGGAGTGGTGAGAGAGGGCATCCCTGTCTTGTGCCAGTTTTCAAAGGGAATGCTTCCAGTTTTTGCCCATTCAGTATGATATTGGCTGTGGGTTTGTCATAGATAGCTCTTATGATTTTGAGACACATCCCATCAATACCTAATTTATTGGGAGTTTTTAGCATGAAGGGTTGTTGAATTTTGTCAAAGGCCTTTTCTGCATCTATTGAGATAATCATGTGGTTTTTGTCTTTGGTTCTGTTTATATGCTGGATTACATTTATTGATTTATGTATGTTGAACCAGCCTTGCATCCCAGGGATGAAGCCCACTTGATCATGGTGGATAAGCTTTTTGATGTGCTGCTGGATTCGGTTTGCCAGCATTTTATTGAGGATTTTTGCATCAATGTTCATCAAGGATATTGGTCTAAAATTCTCTTTTTTGGTTATGTCTCTGCCAGGCTTTGGTATCAGGATGATGCTGGCCTCATAAACTTAGTTAGGGAGGATTCCCTCTTTTTCTATTGATTGGAATAGTTTCAGAAGGAATGGTACCAGCTCCTCCTTGTACCTCTGGTAGAATTCAGCTGTGAATCCATCTAGTCCTGGACTATTTTTGGTTGGTAAGCTATTGATTATTGCCACAATTTCAGAGCCTGTTATTGGTCCATTCAGAGATTCAACTTCTTCCTGGTTTAGACTTGGGAGGGTGCATGTGTTGAGGAATTTATCCATTTCTTCTAGATTTTCTAGTTTATTTGTGTAGAGGTGTTTGTAGTATTCTTTGATGGTAGTTTGTATTTCTGTGAGATCGGTGGTGATATCCTCTTTATCATTTTTTATTGCGTCTATTTGATTCTTCTCTCTTTTCTTCTTTATTAGTCTTGCTAGCGGTCTATCAATTTTGTTGATCTTTTCAAAAAACCAGCTCCTGGATTCATTAATTTTTTGAAGGGTTTTTTGTGTCTCTATTTCCTTCAGTTCTGCTCTGACTTTAGTGATTTCTAGCCTTCTGCTAGCTTTTGAATGTGTTTGCTCTTGCTTTTCTAGTTCTTTTAATTGTGATGTTAGGGTGTCAATTTTGGATCTTTCCTGCTTTCTCTTGTGGGCATTTAGTGCTATAAATTTCCCTCTACACACTGCTTTGAATGTGTCCCAGAGATTCTGGTATGTTGTGTCTTTGTTCTCGTTGGTTTCAAAGAACATCTTTATTTCTGCCTTCATTTCATTATGAATCCAGTAGTCATTCAGGAGCAGGTTGTTCAGTTTCCATGTAGTTGAGTGGTTTTGAGTGAGTTTCTTAATCCTGAGTTCTAGTTTGATGGCACTGTAGTCTGACAGACAGTTTATTATAATTTCTGTTCTTTTACATTTGCTGAGGAGAGCTTTACTTCCAACTATGTGGTCAATTTTGGAATAGGTGTGGTGTGGTGCTGAAAAAAATGTATATTTTGTTGATTTGGGGTGGAGAGTTCTGTAGATGTCTATTAGGTCCACTTGGTGAAGAGCTGAGTTCAATTCCTGGGTATCCTTGTTAACTTTCTGTCTCCTTGATCTGTCTAATGTTGACAATGGGGTGTTAAAGTCTCCTATTATTATTGTGTGGCAGTCTAAGTCTCTTTGTAGGTCACTCAGGACTTGCTTTATGAATCGGGGTGCTCCTGTGTTGGGTGCATATATATTTAGGATAGTTAGCTCTTCTTGTTGAATTGATCCCTTTACCATTATGTAATGGCCTTCTTTGTCTCTTTTGATCTTTGTTGGTTTAAAGTCTGTTTTATCAGAGACTAGGATTGCAACCCCTGCCTTTTTTTGTTTTCCATTTGCTTGGTAGATCTTCCTCCATCCTTTTATTTTGAGCCTATGTGTGTCTCTGCACAGGAGATGGGTTTCCTGAATACAGCACACTGATGGGTCTTGACTCTTTATCCAATTTGCCAGTCTGTGTCTTTTAACTGGAGCATTTAGTCTATTTACATTTAAAGTTAATATTGTTATGTGTGAATTTGGTCCTGTCATTATGATGTTAGCTGGTTATTTTGCTCCTTAGTTGATGCAGTTTCTTCCTAGCCTCGATGGTCTTTGCAATTTGGCATGATTTTGCAGTGGCTGGTACCGGTTGTTCCTTTCCATGTTTAGTGCTTCCTCCAGGAGCTCTTTTAGGGCAGGCCTGCTGGTGACAAAATCTCTCAGCATTTGCTTGTCTGTAAAGTATTTTATTTCTCCTTCACTTATGAAGCTTAGTTTGCCTGGATATGAAATTCTGGGTTGAACATTCTTTTCTTTAAGAACGTTGAATATCCGCCCCCACTCTCTTCTGGCTTGTAGAGTTTCTGCCGAGAGATCAGCTGTTAGTCTCATAGGCTTCCCTTTGTGGGTAACCCGACCTTTCTCTCTGGCTGCTCTTAAGATTTTTTCCTTTATTTCAACTTTGGTGAATCTGACAATTATGCGTCTTGGAGTTGCTCTTCTCGAGGAGTATCTTTGTGGCGTTCTCTGTATTTCCTGAATCTGAATGTTGGCCTGCCTTGCTAGATTGGGGAAGTTCTCCTGAATAACATCCTGCAGAGTGTTTTCCAACTTGGTTCCATTCTCCCCATCACTTTCAGGTACACCAATCACACGTAGATTTGGTCTTTTCACATAGTCCCATATTTCTTGGAGGCTTTGTTCGTTTCTTTTTATTCCTTTTTCTCTAGACTTTGCTTCTCGCTTCATTTCATTCATTTCATCTTCCATCACTGATACTTCTTCTTCCAGTTGATCGCATTGGCTCCTGAGGCTTCTGCATTCTTCAAGTAGTTCTTGAGCCTTGGCTTTCAGCTCCATCAGCTCCTTTAAGCCCTTCTCTCCATTGGTTATTCTAGTTATCCATTCGTCTAATTCTTTTTCAAAGTTTTTAACTTCTTTGCCTTTGGCTTGAATTTCCTCCTGTAGCTCGGAGTAGTTTGATCGTCTGAAGCCTTCTTCTCCCAACTCATCAAAGTCATTCTCCATCCGGCTTTGTTCCATTGCTGGTGAGGAACTGTGTTCCTTTGGAGGAGGAGAGGTGCTCTGCTTTTTAGAGTTTCCAGTTTTTCTGCTCTGCTTTTCCCCCATCTTTGTGGTTTTATCTACTTTCGGTCTTTGATAATGGTGATGTACAGATGGGTTTTTGGTGTGCATGTCCTTTCTGTTTATTAGTTTTCCTTCTACCAGACAGGACCCTCAGCTGCAGGTCTGTTGGAGTTTGCTAGAGGTCCACTCCAGACCCTGTTTGGCTGGGTGTCAGCAGTGGTGGCTGCAGAACAGAGGATTTCCTGAACCACGAATGCTGCTGCCTGATTGTTCCTCTGGAAGTTTTGTCTCAGAGGATTACCCGTTTGTGAGGTGTCAGTCTGCCCCTACTGGGGGGTGCCTCCCAGTTAGGCTGCTTGGGGGTCAGGGACCCACTTGAGGAGGCAGTCTGCCTGTTCTCAGATCTCCAGCTGCATGCCGGGAGAACCACTACTCTCTTCAAAGCTGTCAGGCAGCGACATTTAAGTCTGCAGAGGTTACTGCTGACTTTTTGTTTGTCTGTGCCCTGCCCCTAGAAGTGGAGCCTACAGAGGCAGGCAGGCCTCCTTGACCTGTGGTGGGCTCCACCCAGTTCAAGCTTCCTGGCTGCTTTGTTTACCTAAGCAAGCCTGGGCAATGGTGGGCACCCCTCCCCCAGCCTCGCTGTCGCCTTGCAGTTTGATCTCAGACTGCTGTGCTAGCAATTAGTGAGACTCTGTGGGCATAGGACCCTCCAAGCCAGATGCAGGATATAATCTCCTGGTGTGCCATTTTTTAAGCCTATCCCAAAAGTGCAGTATTAGGGTGGGAGTGACCCAATTTTCCAGGTGCTGTCTGTTACCCCTTTCTTTGACTAGGAAAGGGAACTCCCTGACCTGTTGTGCTTCCCGAGTGAGGCAATGCCTTGCCTTGCTTCGGCTCATGCACGGTGTGCTGCACCCACTGTCCTGCGCCCACTGTCTGGCACTCCCTAATGAGATGAACTCGGTACCTCAGATGGAAATGTAGAAATCACCCGTCTTCTGCGTCACTCACCCTGGGAGCTGCAGACTGGAGCTGTTCCTATTCGGCCATCTTGGCTCAATTTCGGGTCTTGACTCTTTATCCAATTTGCCAGTCTGTGTCTTTTAACTGGTGGATTTAGCCCATTTACATTTAAGGCTAATATCGTTATGAGTGAATTTGATCCTATCATTATGATGCTAGCAGGTTATTTTGCCCATTAGTTGATGGAGTTTTTTTCATAGTGTCAATGGTCTTTGAATTTTGGTTTGTTTTTGCAGTGGTTAGTACCAGTTTTTCCTTTCCATATTTAGTGCTTCCTTCAGGAGCTCTTGTAAGGCAGGCCTGGTGGTGACAAAATCTCTCAGCATTTGCTTGTCTATAAAGGATTTTATTTCTCCTTCATTTATGAAGCTTAGTTTGGCTGGATATGAAATTCTGGTTTGAAAATTCTTTCCTTAAAATTGTTGAATATTGGCCTGCACTGTCTTCTGACTCATTGTGTTTCTGCAGAGACATCTGCTGTTAGTCTAATGGGGTTCCCTTTGTGGGTAACCCGACCTTTCTCTCTGGCTACCCTTAACATTTTTTCCCTCATTTCAGTCTTGGTGAATCTGACAATTATGTGCTGGGGTTGCTCTTCTTGAGGACTCTCTTTGTGGTGTTCTCTGTATTTCCTGAATTTGAATGTTGGCCGGTCTTGCTAGGTTGGGGAAGTTTTCCTGGATAATATCCTGAAGAGTGTTTTCCAACTTGGTTTCATTCTCTCTGTCACTTTCATGTATGCCAGTCAAAGGTAGGTTTGGTGTTTTTACATAGTCCTATGTTTCTTGTAGGCTTTGTTTGTTCCTTTTTCATTCTTTTTTCTCTAATCTTGTCTTCAAGCTTTATTTTATTAAGTTGATCTTCAATCTCTGATATCCTTTCTTCCACTTGATTGATTCAGCTCTTGATACTTGTATATGCTTCACGAAGTTCTCATGCTGTGTTTTTCAGCTTCATCAGGTCATTTATGTTCTTCTCTAAACTGGCTATTCTAGTTAGCAATTCCTCTAAGCTTTTATCAAAGTTCTTAGCTTTCCTACATTGGGTTAGAACATGCTCCTTTAGCTCAGAGAGGTTTGTTATTAGCCACCTCCTGAAGCCTACTTCTGTCAATTCTTCAAACTCATTCTCCATCCAGTTTTGTTCTCTTGCTTGTGAGGAGCTGCGATCCTTTGGAGGAGAAGAGGCATTCTGTTTTTTGGAGTTTTCAGCCTTTTTGCACTGGTTTTTCCTCATCTTAGTGTATTTATCTACCTTTGTTCTTTGCTGTTGGTGACCTTCGGATGAAGTCTTTGAATGATTGTGATGTTTTGTTTTTTGTTGATGTTGATCCTATTTCTTTCTGTTTGTTAGTTTTTCTCCTAACAGTCAGACCCGTCTTCTGCTGGTCTGCTGGAGTTTGCTGGGGTCCACTCCAGACCCTGTTTGCCTGAGTATCACCAGCGGAGGCTGCAGAACCTCCAAGATTGCTGCCTGCTCCTTCCTCTGAAAGCTTCATCCCAAAAAGGCACCCGCCAGATGCCAGCCATAGCTCTCCTGTATGAGGTGTCTGTCGACCCCCGCTAGGAGATGTCTCCAAGTCAGGAGGCATGGGGGTTAGGGAACAACTTGAGGAGGCAGTCTGTCCCTTAGCAGAGCTCAAGCACTGTGCTGGAAGATCAGCTGCTCTCTTCAGAGCTGGCAGGCAGGAATGTTTAAGTCTGCTGTAACTATGCCCATAGCCACCCCTTCCCCCAGGTGCTCTTTTCCAGGTAGATGGGAGTTTTATCTGTAAGCACCTGACTGGGGCTGCTGCCTTTCCTTCAGAGATGCCCTGCCCAGAGAGGAGTCTAGAGAGAGGCAGTCTGGCTACAGTGGCTTTGCTGAGCTGTGGAGGGCTCTGTCCATTGGAACTTCCCTGTGGCTTTGATTACACTGTGAGGGGAAAACCGCCTACTCAAGCCTCAGTAATGGCAGATGCCCCTCCCCCCACCAAGCTCAAGCATCCCAGGTCAACTTCAGACCGCTGTGCTGGAAGCGAGAATTTCAAGCCAGTGGATTTTAGCTTGCTGGGCTCCATGGGGGAGGGATCTGCTGAACAAGACCACTTGGCTCCCTGGCTTCATCCCCCTTTCCAGGGGAGTGAATGTTTCTGTCTCTCTGGCATTCCAGGTGCCACTGGGGTAAAAAGAAACAAACAAACAACTCCTGCAGCTAGCTCGGTGTTTGCCCAAATGGCCGCCCACTTTCGTGCTTGAAACCCAGGGCCCTTGTGGTGTAGGCACCCGAGGGAATCTCCTGGTCTGTGGGTTGCAAAGACCATGGGAAAAGCATAGTATCTGGGCCTCATAGCTCCATCCCTCATGGCACAATCCCTCACAGCTTCCCTTGGCTAGGGGAGGGAGTTCCCCAACCCCTTGCCCTTCCTGGGTGAGGTGACACCCCACCCTGCTTCTGCTCACTCTCTGTGGGCTGCACCCACTGTCTAACCAGTCCTAATGAGATAAACTGGGTACCTCAGTTGGAAATGCAGAAATCACCTGCCTTCTGCATTGGTCTCACTGGGAGCTGCAAACTGGAGCTGTTCTTTTCGGCCATTTGTTTCAATCCTGTGTCCTTATTTCTGAGTTATTTATTGTGTTTTTTTGTTTTGTTTTGTTTTGTCTGTGTGACTGTTTTTGTACCCGTACCATGCTGTTTTTGTTACTGTAACCTTATAGTGTAGTTTGAAGTCAAGTAATGTGATGCCTCCAACTTTGTTCTTTTTGCTTCAGACTGCTTTTGCTGTTTTGCCTCTTTCTTGGTTCCATATGAACTTTAGAATAGCTTTTTCAAATTCTGTGAAAGATGGCATTGGTAGTTTGACAGGAATAGCATTGAATCTGTAAGTTGCTTTGGGCAGTATGGCCACTTTAACAATATTGATTCTTCAAATCCATCAGCATGGAATGTTTTTCCATTTGTTTGTGTCATCCTGATTTCTTTTAGCAATGTTTTATAATGGATCTCCTTGAAGAGAGCTTTCACCTCCTTGGTTAGCTGTATTCCTAGGTATTTCACTTTCTTGGTGGCTATTCTAAATAAGTGGTGGATTGGACAAAGAAAAATGTACATATACACCATGGAATACTACATAGCCATAAAAAGGAATGAAATCATGTCCTTTGCAGCAACATGGATTGAGCTGGAGGCCATAATCCTAAGCAAATTAATGCAGGAACAGAAAACTAAGTACTGCATGTTCTCACTTAAAGTGGGAGCTAAATACTGAGCACACAAGGACATAAATATGGGAACAATAGACATTGAGGATTACTAGAGTGGGGAGGCAGGGAGAGAAGTGAGGGTTGAAAAACTACCTATTGGGTAATATGCTCACTACCTGGGTGGTGGGATCCATATCCCAAACTTCAGCATCCTGCAATATAGCCATGTAACAAATCTGCACATGTACCCTCTATCTAAAATAAAATGTCAAATTAAAAAAATAATAAACTTCTCAAAAAATTAATCTTATTTACTTAAAGTTATACAGTTAAACACAATTAAACACACACACATACACACACACTTCTCACCTAGCATTTGTTTTTGTTTTTTTGACGGATGATAATGAAGGTGAAATTTGTGGCATTAATTAACATCATTCAGCAAAGAACAGAACAGACTACTGCTGTATGGATTTTGGCAAGTAAATGGGTTGCAGATGTTCTTCTTGGTTCAAATTTGGCATTTTAAAAATGATTTCAGTTCCATAGTTCGTGGAGTTCTTCAGGGCTTAGTCCTGGGTCCCCTTCTGCTTCCACTGAATAGTCTCTCCCCCAGCTAATCTCATCTCATGCCATCCTGTGGTTTTGGATATCATGTCTGTGCCAGTGATGCCCAAACTTATATACCCAGTCCACTCTTCTTGACTGAGCTCTAAATTGATATATTCATCATCTACTTAATGTTTCCACTTGGATATCTCATGGGTATTTTAAACTCTCATTTGCCAAACAACTTTGGTTCTTCCCTGTCCAACTGGCTTCTCATCTTTTTCATTATTTCAGTAAATGGGACTTCTATCCCCCAAGAGGCTCACCTCCACCTCCCTCACCTCTTATGCTGGTCAGGTTTTTTTCTCTTGTAATTGGCAGAAACCAAACTCAAACCAGCTACATAGAAAAGAGAATTGTACGATTCATATAACTGGATACATTTCTGGGGTAGTTCTTGTAGTCAAATGGAATACTGTCAAAACCACAGCAACCAGGAGACTCTGACACTTGGGATTTGTCTCAATTTCTCTCCCTTTCTCTTCTCTCTGCATGGCTACCTCCTCTCCTACTTCTTGTGGGCCTTCTCCAAACACCCTCATGCAAGACTGGCAGTTCTCAAGTCGCAGCCTTAAAACATTCTACAGAAGAAGGAAACTTCTGCTATAGCTCCATAAGGAAAACCCCCAAAAAGGATTCTGACTGACCCAGCTTAGATCATTTGCCAATCATTGGTACAATCACTGTAGCCAAAAAGAAAGGATTAGTCAAACTTAGGGGACACAGTTTGTTCCACAAGTATTTGTAAGGAGTGTTTAATTCTGAGCCTACCATGTAATTTGAATAGATCCAGTTTTGTGTGTCAACTTCGAACATACTGGCCATCATATGTCTTCTCACTGGCCTGCCTCCACCATTTTGGGACCCATCAAATCCATTCTTAACAGTCACCAGCATGATCTTAAAAAACCTTAGACTGATTATGACTCTCTTCCATGTAAACACTTTAATGGCTTTCCATTGCTCCAAAAATAAAGCTCAAAATTCTTAGTGAGGAACCTACAAAGTCCCGTTCCTATGCCCCTGCCCAGCTGTATCTTCTCTTCCTTCTGGTCTCAGTTCAATTGCCAACACCTTGACAAGATCTTTCCAAGCAATCCAGTCTCAATCACCCACCCACCAAATATTTATCCCAGTCTCTGTGACATCAACTTATTTTTTTCTGCATGGCAGTTACTAATCTCTGAATTTATCTTGTTATTTGTTTGGTTGTTTTTTGTCTGTCTCCCACTCAATGTAAGCTCCATAAAAAACGGAGTACTTGTCACAAATGAGTCAAGGAATGTATGAATGCATCTTCCACCGTCCTCTGTTGCTCATTTTACTCCACCCAGAATGACGTCTTCTCTGTTCCTCCAAAACACCTAGCTTCTTACTTATTTCTCTTTACTGAAAATACTGTAGTGTTTGTTATATTTTTAAAATTACATTTTTTAAAATTATAAAATACAATGTGTATACAAAAAAAGTGACTGAAACACTTATGTACAGTTTCCCAAACAACAATGCAGCCGCCATCCAAGTCAGGAAATACAATAGAGCCAGCTTATAGTTACAACTTCTTTGGGATATTTCCTCCCTGCTCTGCTCAATCGCAACACAATTGCCCTGAAAATTTACTAGGATTAGAAGGTACAGTTTCTGTTTTACCTTGACATTAAGGATGCAGTTCATTTGATTGGTAGGAGGATCTTATTTGGTGAGATTGGGTTTAGACACTTGTTCCCTTCTCCCTGGGAGGTCATCAAAACAGAAGTTCAAGATCATGATGGTTGGCAAATGCCCAAGAGCAAAGGTAATCTCATTGTTCACTTTAGGTCCCTGTGTTCTTTCTCCCCCTTATATTTCCACCTGGTTTTGTGCGTGTGTGCATGGGTATCTATACATACACTTATACACATATCTATGTATACCCTTAGGCACACATACGCACATATACAGGGTACATTTTGGCCTTGTTTGTCATGCTGTCTGAGAGGGTTGATTTCTTAAGTTGAATTCCCTCAAAGCAAACCCTGAGACAAGGATTTGGGAGCAAGCAGTTTATTTGGAGATGAGCCCAGAAGTCACTGGCAAGGAAAAGGGATGTGAGACAGGGAAAAGAGGAGTACTGAAGTTAATATAAGTATTACAGCCGTGGGCAACTAGAGCCCAATCCTGCTGTGAGCCCTCTGAGAGCCTGTGAAACCCAACTCAGCATGTCCCACTAAGGGGTGATGAAGCTGAGATATTTATTTGCAAATTGCTGTCCTTCAACCAGGTAGCTCCAGGTAATTTGGTCTTAGGCACTTCCAGCACCCCCTGAGCACAGGCCAGGCACACTCTGGTGTATGGAGAACTGTAGTCAGAGAGACACCAAGGGTATGTATAGCAGTAACTATAGTTGGTTCCAATAACTTAGCCTGCCATATTCCCACCATCCTGCAGCTTTTGGCCTCCTAGCCCTGAAGTACTGTGGATTGTGTCCCCCACTTTATTTTATCTCACGGTCCCCTGTACTGTTTTATTTACAGCACGATCACAAACGTAAGCATATAGTTATTTGAGTGATTTAACACCTGTGTTGTCTAATACCTTGCTACTCAAACGCCAGCAACATTGACAGTAAAGGGAGTATATTAGAAATGCAGACTCAGCCCTACTCTAGACACACCGAACCAGAATCTGGATATTAACAGACTCTTCTTGTTTTCTGTACACACATTAGACATTTGAGAAACACTGCTTCACTAAACTGTACTGTCTTGAGGTGGCAGTTGTGTCTGCCTTCTTCAGCATTTATCCTAGGTTCCTAATAATCTAGCTGTTATATAGTCAGCACCCAGAAAATGACAGTTGATCAAACTCACACACACACACACACACACACTACACACAATATGATAAAGTGCCAGTGATTTAGAAAAATGTTGTACGTTAGTCATTGAACACAGAGAATTTTGTAACTTTTTGTTAATAGATTACTGTTCCATAAGACCAGCAGTGTTCTAGGCCCCTTAGCTAGTGTGCCTCCTGATGAATTGATCTGATGTACTGCTTTGGGACCTGTTGTTGAGAAACTCTTACTATAACAAAGTGAGCAGTATTTTATTTAGATTTTTGGACAGCTTATGCTGTCCAATCCAGCTGTAGCTCCATGCTACGATCTGGTCTGGGAGGATTTGTGTGGTAAGTGTGCTTGCCCATCAGGGCGCGCCTTAAGTCTGAAAGTGTGCCTTTTCTGTTGGTACTTGCAGAATTTCCAATTCACAGAGCTGGAAGAGGGAGAGAAAAAAATCACAGCTACTTAAATACAAATCCTATTAGGCTTATCTGTGATCACTTTGTAAGTACTAGGGATAATCAGCAGTTACTTAGCATTTACCTTGTAGAGGCAGTAGAACTCTGCAATTATTATTATCTAGGCTTAACATCTGGCTCATTTTAAGACCTATGTATCTGACAAATCCACACACCCCTGCACAACAGATTCTATTTTGGCTTGTCTATTCCAGATATGTGATTTATTTTTTCAATTATAAAGCATTTCAAATCTGATACATTCAGAGGATTTTTGTTTGACCTTTAGATTTAGCATCAAATGTTTCTGTTTTAAAACAGCAGTGATTTAGGTAAATCTATTCAATAAAATTGGATGCCATCCATCTTTTTGGCATATTATCCCTTTGTTTTGTATGGATGACACATAATATGATGTGATTTACCACAGTAGGAAGAGATGGAAAAAGGCTGCTTTCTAAATATACACTAGTTGCAGCATACCCACATCTATCTATGAAAAACTGAAGTTCATTATTAATATATTTTTGCTAAATCACACCTTTTTTGAATGTTCTTATTGTGGGTTTGGCTTTGGAGTTTATTAAGATTGGGATAATTTGGACCAACTTTCTCTCAATAACTCATATTTAGAATAGAAATTAATCATCTTATACACATTTATGAATATGTCATTGTTTAATAACCCTTCTGACAACACTCTTTACATGACTGGATAGATGCTAATTGGAAATTTGACTGGGAATCCTCTTGAGCATTTTAGTTTTCCTGTTCTTCTATTTAAAAGGGTCACTCTTCTATTTAAAAAGAGTCACAGGACATGGAGGTGGAGAACAAAGAGGGAGTTTAGAAATACATTGTTCTTTACAATTTGGTGCCTTGAATGACTGCAGTGTTCCCAGAATGATATTTAAATGTGCATTCAAGATGAGGTGGGGCAGATACAGTGGCTTCTTATGTACTTTAAGTCTTCTACCCTTTGGCATCAACACTCTCAGCTAAGGAAAGCGCTGTGTAAATCCCTGCTCACTCATTCCCAGAGCCTCTTTGAGGCATGGTAGGAGAGTGGAGAGAATTCAGAAGATGTTTTGCTGGGTCCCCTTTGCTAGAGGACAGACACATTGATTTTGCTGCATCTAGGAATCACAACCCAGGGTGAGGGGCAACTCCTCTGATCCTCCCCTGACTCTTTCATGTTGCAGATAAACTCTGTCTTTTGAGATTATTAAGAATAGGAGTAAGAGCTCAATGTGCTGGCTGCTTGAATAAACAACCTCTACCTATGATATTTCTCAGCCTCAGATGGACTCACCACCAGTCTTTTGTCTCCAAATCTGTTCCACCTGGGAGTAAGAGAAATATTTTAATCCACCTGCATGAAAACGCAGGGCAATGATAAACTTAGAATGGGTTTATTACTCAACCCCCATTTTCCTCCCACTAACTCCTCACTGAAACATTTGGCTTTGGAGATGCCAGGATCATCCAAAAACTTCGTCAGCCAGGATGCTTCTGGTATGCTTAGCAGCACCCATTAGGCACCTAATCAGCACTTTACAATTTTTTAAATTGTGTCTAAAAAAACACATAACATAAAATGTACCATCATAACCATTTTTAAGTGTACAGCTCAGTAGTGTTAAGTATATTCACAGGTTGTGCACTGCTGGTGGCAATGTAAAATGGTGCAGCTGCTATGGAAAACTGTCTAGTGGTTCCTCAAAAATCAAAAATAGAATTACCATATGATTGCACATTTGAATCTGAGTACCTCTCTAACTTAATTGCCAAGATAGAGCATAACTCTGTGGCCTGTGGTGCAGCAGTCCCAAGGGGCAGAGGTTGGAGAAAGAAAGTTTATAGTCACCCAGTTCTATGTCACTAATATCTCCCTCCTTCATACCTTATATCTATTTAGCTATTAAATTCAGTTAGATTGTCTCATCGATTTTTTTTCTTTTATCTTTTACTTCTTCTCCAATTACATAAGACTGATTGTCAAATTCTTACTCAGGAGGACAGCGTCTGCAAGGTATCCAAAGCATCAAAAGCAAAGGAACTGAAACAGAGAATTTGCCCATTTATTTAACATGTATCATTGAACACCTACCATGTCCTTGGCACTGAGCCATATACTGAGAATGCAGTGACAAATAAAAAGAAAATGTCTCCTTGCTTTAAAGGAACTTATAGTCTAATGAAAGGCAATAAATAAATTAACAAATGAATAGTTATGCAGTATAAGTCTATGAAGGAAAGCAACAGGGAGCTACCACAGAGGATTACAGAGAAAATCCAGTTAGACTCCTTGGTCCTGGAAGGACCAGGCTGCATCACTGAAGCAGAGGTCCCAGGATAAGCAGCTGTTCTAAGTGTGGAAACAGGGTCAAATCCTACTGGAGGAGTGAATGAGAACGGTAGCTTCACATCACATCTGTGAATCCCCAAGTGAATGTTGGAGCTGCCTTTTCAGGGGTGCTGGTGGTGAGAACACTCAGGGCCACACCTGCTTTCCACTTGTATACCTGCATTACCTGCAGTCAGTTGAGCCCTGAGTTCTTTCAGAAGGGTAACCTACAGTCACAGCACTTAATTCCAATTTTTTTTTTTTTGAGATGGAGTCTCGCTCTTGTTGCCCAGGCTGGAGTGCAATGGCGCCATCTCAGCTCACAGCAACCTCCATCTCCCGGGTTCAAGTGATTCTCCTGCCTCAGCCTCCCGAGTAGCTGGAACTACAGGCGTGTGCCACCACGCCCGGCTAATTTTGTATTTTTAGTAGAGACAGGATTTCACCATGTTGGCCAGGCTGGTCTCGAGCTCCTGACCTCAGGTGATCCGCCCGCCTTGGCCTCCCAAAGGGCTGGGATTACAGGCATGAGCCACTGCGCCCGGCCTTAATTCCATTCTTAACACTAAAAGCATCTTGCCTTCAGACCGGTTTTGTTCCATGCCCAAATGACAGAGACTGCCTATTTCAAGTTAAGACTCTGCTCCAAGAGAGAAACCACAGATACCTTCCCATCTTTCTTGTCCCTTCTTCCATGAACAATTAGCCACTCTATCCTGTGGTGCCACCTCAGATATGCCTTAAATGCATCCACTGTGCTCTTTCTGTTCTCAAAACCTCAGTTCCTAAGTCACATAGATTCTTATAATAGCCTCCAAACCAGGCTTCCAAATCCACTTCTGCAACATCTCTCTACCCCTCCTGCCCCAGTGCACTCTGCTCTCCACACCACCTCCAGCGTTATTATAAATTCACATACACTTAGGTGGCCCTCCTCTCCCCATCCCCTATCCTGTTGAAATATCGCATGGCTTCTTATTTGCCTCTAGTAGAACTAGAAGCCTTTGCAGCATGAACATACTGCTCTGTATCATTTGCTATTGTTTCCTGTGTGTTCACCTTGGCTTCCCACCTACATGTCTTGAAGTCATTAATACTTTGTAATGGGACTATATTTGTACCCTCCAGAGCAACCAGAATAGCAATGAGCACATTGTTTGATTAATATCAATAGCTGTTAAATTAAGCTTATTAAGTGTCCTGTTTTATTGCTAGAGTTTAGTCAGAACCATGATTTGCCTTTTCATAATTAAAGTAAGTAAACATCTGCTTTATTTGACCAGTTGGTTGCCTGTGGTGGCTACTGTTCTCATTTTGAGACTTTGGTCATGCTATATGCTAGTGGTCATTTTTGTGAGGGTGAATGTTATCCTCACAATGAACCATCCACTCAGTTACATCAGACAATGCTCACAGAGTTCAGCAAACAAATGTACCCTCCTTTCAAAGCAGTCGGATGGAAAATAGCCTCAAAGTGTAAATCTTTTAGTTCTTTAGGTACAAAGGGGACACATTAAACGTGATCTCAAGTTTAAACTGTGTATGCTGTCAAAGAAATTCAAATGGGGGCACCTCTTACTATATTGGACACAAGGTGAATGTGAAAAATATACCTCCCACTGACATGATGAGAGAGAATTACTTTCTTTCTTCTTTCCACTAACGTATTCCAAGGGATTAATTCTGTGTTGGCAAAGCTCTTGGCAGATTTTCATGTTGTATCCTGAATAGTCATCAGGGGTTATATTGCACTCATACCTTTTATTAATTTCAAATATTCTGCAGTCTTAAGCCAAAATAAATAAATAAATACTAGAAACTACTGAACTTGGCAACTGTCTCCACTTTAGACTCATTAGAAAAACAACCAAGATACTCTTTAGTAAAAATTTGGTTTGGTTTGGATTTCACCATCAGAGAATTCTCTTTGATTTGTAGATGTACAACCTCATCTCAGGAAATTGCTTCAGTTTCTTCCCATCCTGAGTACAAGGGAAGTAATATTTTTTTCTTTGCATCATGTTTCAATCTGGTCTCTCTTAACTGTTATTTAATTTGCCTAAAATTATAATTACCAGGGGACCTAATGCACTGGATAATGAGAAACAAATAAGTTATTACAGGTTGAAAATTATAGTCATCTAGTATTTTAAAAATTCACTCAGAATAACTTTTAAAAAGATAAATTTTTCAGTTCCTTCCCAATTATAGTGAAACCACTCACTAATCTTCACTACTGGAAAACTAGACTTGTCACAAAACAGAGTTGTCCCCTCCCATGTAGTTGCTCTATGTCAAGTCCCTTGCTACTACTGCGATATCAGTTTTCCTGATATGCATCCATCACCTCTCTTCCACCTACTCACATTATTTCTCCAAAAGGAATTACTTCATTGATTTTTGGCTGTAATATTTACTCACTTTTAATAGAAAATGTCAGGATGGTAGGAAGGACTTGTTTGATATTTATAATTTTTATAAGAATCCGCAAGTCATTTTCTCTGAATTAAAAAAAAAACCATTCCTTTGAAATTTCAGAATGCATCTGTTACTCAACACAGAGTGTGCCTAAATCAGTACATATATTCTTACGTATCATATTTATGTTCTCATAAGGCCAGATTTTTAAAAAATGATTTCTAGTTTCTGTGCTCCCACAAATTGTATTTGTCTCCTTTATCCACATATACAAGTGTGTCTTTATTGCCTTAAATGAGTCAATTGAGATCCCAGTAAAGTTGCAATACAAAAGGAGGTCTATTGGTTTGGAAAAATGAAAACTGCCTATCACACTTATGCACCCTGATTTTTAATGGCACTTAATCAAAACTTCTAAGAGTTTGATTCTGAAAAGTTCTTATAAGAGCATAGTCTAAATCCTTCTTAGCTAAATTCTTATTAAACTTAGAGGGTTATTATATCCATGTAAGTTCTGGTTAAATGATGTTTTGATTACAACTAATAGTCACAAGTATGGTAAAGGGTATCCACAGGTGGAGAAAGAGGGTACTAGGAAGCTGAGAGGTGGAAAGAGTGGGAGTAATGAGGGGCACGTCTGCTTGCTCATGTTTCTCTCCCTACAGGATAGAGAGGGAGTCATAGGGTCAGGCTTCCTCCTTATTGCCATTCCCATTTCTTCACAACTGGGGAGACTCAACTGCAAACATGGCTTATTAAGGAATCACCAGGAGAAGTCAGCCATGAAAAGGAAGAACATGGCTGCTAATGACATGTGATATCTCAGTGCTGGGCATGAAGTAGGTTTTCCTTCATCATCCACCTGGAAATGTGTGGTGTATGCACAGCATGTGTTATTACTTTGTCTCAGATTGAGGGAATAATGATAGGTTTGGTGGGGAGGCTATTAAAGAGAAGTAAATTCTCCTTCCTTCTTCTTGTTCTGAAACAGTTTAATAAGTCATTTTTGCCTGGGGAATAAAAATAAAAGACGGAAAATTCTTTTTAGCAAATAATATGTTACAATTCATTTCATGTTTCTATTACAAAACAAGAAGCAATTTGACTAAACAAAATCTGGAACTGAAGTAGTTTATGATGGTGCTTTTTTTTCACCTTTTATTGACAGAAAGCTATTTTGGAAACATTGAGAATTTGAATAGTGTATTTGTCTGAATTAACAAATTATTGTTTAAATGTTTAAAATAGCATTTTATTACAATTATGAATGCCTCAAACAGGTAGGGAATTTCACAAATGAATAGGGAAACAAACAAAAGAGTGTTACATGGACCATTTATTTTCTAATAGTTGTAGCTGAGAAATGAAATTTGTCTGTTGACTGTGGGTGAATGTTGCCATGGCAACCTATTCCTTAGGCAAAACTGGAGGGTAATCATTGTGACGAGGGTAAAAGTCAGAAAGCTGACTTGTGAAGATATATTTTTGGGCAATGTGAGATCATGAATATTTTTGTCTAAGATATGTGTGGGACAGCAGCTCTGGAAGAGTTAAAGGTCTTAGGTGAGAGGTGCTAGGTATGCTTTGGCTTAAGCATTTTATCATTACGGGGACAGATCATTTTGGTTCATACAGTGATAAGTCTTGCATTTGCTAGCTGCAGCACCAGCCAAAGGGAGAAATAATTAAGACTATTTTCTCATACATAATAATAACAGCAGGAGCTCATATCTATTTCACCAGGTGCTCTTCTGAGTACCTTACACATATTATTTATTGTAATCTTCACAAGGAACTCCAAAGTAATACTGTTAATTACATTTTGTAGATAATGAAACTGAGGCACAGGAAAGTTCATTAACTATCTTAAGGTCATTCAGTTGATAAGTGACCAACAGAAATGGAACCCAGACAATGATCTCTGAGTCAGTGCTGCCCTAGCTCTTACGTTTTGCTGCCATGCAATGTGACAAAAAGACATGATGTGAATGATGGGAATACATCAGTTTTTGAGAGGAGGTTCTACATTTTATTTCCTCAGAAGTTAATAATTACCTTAAAGGAAGAGAGGATCCTAGCAGTAAATCCTTGAGTGAAATAAACCATAGAGGCTTTCTCCCTGTTGGGAATTTTTAAAAGAAATCGTGTGTGGGAAGGATAAGTTGGGGACTATTGGACTGAAACTATCCCAGCTCTTAAGAACTGTCAGTAGAACCTGCTCTGCAAGTGTTGGGTAGAAGGTCTACGGCCATGAATGTAATTCCCTGAATTCATGACCCTCCTCTAGGACACCAAGGCAAGCCATTTTAACCCTTCTCCTTCAAAAATGAAAAATAATAGTTTACATTCCCACCAGTAGTGTAGAAGTGTTCCCTTTTCACCACATCCACGCCAACATCTATTATTTTTTGATTATGGCCATTCTTACAGGAGTAAGGTAGTATCACACTGGAGTTTTGATTTGCATTTTCCTGATCATTAGTGATGTTAAGCCTTTCTTCATATGTTTATTGGCCATTTGTATATCTTCTTTTAAGAATTGTCTATTCATGTCCTTTTTTGATGAGATTGTTTGTTTTGTTCTTGGTAATTTGAGCTCTTTGTAGATTCTGGATGTTAGTCCTTTGTCAGATGTACAGATTGTGAATATTTTCTCCCACTCTGGGGGTTGTCCATTTACCCTGCTGACTGTTCCTTTTGCTAGTACAATCACTACGGAAAACAGTGTGGAGATTCCTTAAAGAACTAAAAGTAGAACTACCATTTGATCTAGCAATCCCACTACTGGGTTTCTACCCAGAGGAAAAGAAGTCATTACACGAAAAATATTCTTGCACATGCTTGATTATAGCAGAATTGCAAAAATATGGAACCAGCCCAAATGCCCATCAATCAACCAGTGGATAAAAAATTGTGAGATATATATATGACGGAATACTACTCAGCCATAAAAGAAACAGATTAATGGCATTCACAGCCACCTGGATGGAACTGGAGACTATTATTCTAAGCGAAGTAGCTCGGGAATGGAAAACCAAATATTGTATGTTCTCACTCATAAGTGGGAGCTAAGCTATGAGTATGCAAAGACATAAGAATGATACAAGGGACTTTGGAGACTCAGGGGAAATGGTCGGGGGCGGTGAGGAGCTAAAGACTACAAATTTTGTTCAGTATATACTGCTTGGGTAATGGGTACACCAAAGCCTCACAAATCACAACTAAAGAACTTACCCATGTAACCAAATACTTCCTGTTCCCCAAAAACCTATGGAAATAAAAAATAATAAAATAAAATAAGATCACTGAACTATCTGCAAAAAAAAAATGAAAAGAATGTCTGGCTGGATTTGTTGCAGAGGTATTACAAAACTCAAATGATGCAATGAAAATGATTCGTAAACTCAACAGAACAGAGCAAACGCAAAGAGAGTATTATTAGAGCTAATGACCATCAGCATTATTTTCAGATTTTCCAGGCTTTGATAATAAGTGTGTATGTATTTGCTTATCTAGGGAGGATGCGAGACTAGAATCTGGTTTTAAATGGCAAACCATTCTTTCTGGAAGGTTATTCAGAGTATAGAGAGGGAAATCTATTTAAAATGAATTTGTAGGACCATGCTAAGAGCTAACATGTACTGATGGCTTACCACATGCGAGGCACTGTTCTTAGCACTTTTGTCTGCTTTAATTCATATATTCTCTACACTAATTCCATGTACTAGGTACCATTTCTATTTTCCCAACATTTATAGAAGAGGACCTGGAGAAGATAGATATAAAGTAAACTTACCCAAGGTCATGGAGCTACAAATTTCAAATCTAGGTCTCAAAACCCGGCGCTTGACTCTGGAGTCAATCCTTGTAACTGCTATACTGTATTACCCTTTATTATGTATTATTATTTCATAAAAAATTGGTGTAAATGTGATGCATCAGCCTGTGTGTGTGTGTGTGTGTGTGTGTGTGTAAATTTTTGTTTATTTTTAGTTAAAAAAACTCTTCTAAACTATTTGGGCAATACATATGTTTAACTACTAAGATAACAGGGAACATTAACTCAATAAAATGTGTAATTTTTAAAATATTAGTTATTTCACAGATGGACAGTTTTGTGAAAGTGTCATAAGAAAAGAGTAGTAAAATCCTGGCTAAGAAGCCTAGGTTATGCCATCATCCATTTAATGTATTTATGCAGCAGATCTGAATGCCAAATATTCCTGGGAAGAAAGGATACATTTGTCATTATGTTTGTTTTCTGGGAGCTTTCAGTCCAGATGTGGAAATAGGATGTGTACATGGTAGGAAAAGGTAGCAAACAAGAAGTTCATGTAAAATACCAAAAGCCTTCAAAGGGATATAAGTACTTCTGGTGGGATTGGGGGTGAGACATGAGCATGGCTTGTTTTTTCTCCCTTTTGTCTATAAGTAACATTATTATTTGTTCCATTACATACTCCATTAACTTTATTGTTAACATGTGTTACGGGTTACTAACTTACTATCTTATGGATTCTGCCTATGTCTCATAAGCTACTTGTTCACTCATTATACTTAAGTATTATACACCATGACTTTTACTTGCATTTCTGATGTGGTCTGAATGTTTCTGCCCCTCACCCCTGCTCCCAAATTCATGTGCTGAAACCCAGTTACCAATGTGATGGTATTAGAAGGTGAAGCCTTTGGGATGTGATTAAGTCAGGAGGGCAGAGTGACCTTATAAAAGAGGCCCAGAGAGCTGCCTTGATCCTTCCAACACCTGAGGACACAGCAATAAGGTACCATTTATGAAGCAAGAAATGAGCCTTCACCAGATACCAAATCTGCCAGCACCTTGCTCTTGGACCTCCTAGCCCACAGAACAGTGAGCAATACCCAGTTTATGGTATTTTATTACTGTAGAATAAAGACAAGGTCATAGGCTATCAACTTTATCTACACTTAACACTTCTTTCACATTTCACCATCTTGTTTGTTTTATAGTCTTTTATCACAAAATTGAATATTCTCAAATAATACAGCAAACTTATATTAGAAGGTTTGATGTGACATGATCGGTCTTCAGTGCTTATGTAAATTTTACCTGGGAAGCCACACAATACAAAGACTGAAGAGAAGGAAGCTAAGGATAGAACTTGATGGGAATGTCCACATACAGCAAAAGGGGAAGGAAGGTGAGCCAAAATTCCAACGTCATTTTCTTTGCAGATGTATAAAAAACAATCTAAAATTTCTACAGAACCAGAAAAAATCCCAAACTGACAAAGCAATCTTGAGCAAAAAGAACAAATCTGCAAGCATCACATTCCTTATTTCAAAATATATTATCAAGTGATTGTAATCAAAACAGCATGGTGCTGGCATAATAACAGATATCAACCAATAACAGAAACCAGTGGAACAGGATAGAAAGCCTAGAAATAAACCCAAGTCTTTATGGTAAATTTATTTTCACTAAAAGTGCCAAGAACACACAGTGGTAAAAGGACAGTCTCTTTAGTAAATGGTGCTGGGAAAACTGGATATTCACATGCAGAAGAATGAAATTGGACCTTATCTCACACCATTTACAAAAATCAACTCAGAATGGATGAAAGACAACATGGAAGACCCGAGAGTGTAAAGCTGCTGGAAGAAAACATGAGAATAGGAGAGACAACATTGGTATGGGAAATGATTTCTTGGATAGGACTCCGAAAGCACAGGCTACAAAAGCAAAAATACACAAATGAGATTACATCAAAATAAAACTTTTCTGCAAAGAAATAAAAATTAACAGAGTAAAAAGACATTCCATGGATTGGAAGAATATATTTGTAAACTGTACATCTGATAAGAGACTGATATAAAAAAATAGGAACTGAAACAACTTAATACAAGAAAGGAATAATCTGATTTTAAAATGGGCAAAGGATCTGAACAGACATTTCTCAAAATAAGAGTTAGGAAGGGCCAACAGATAAATGAAAAACTGCTCAATATCTCTAATCATTAGGGAATTACAAATCTAAACCACAATGAGTTATCATCTCACACCTGTTAGAATGGCTATTATCAAAAAGACAAATGAGAAGTGTTGATGAGGATGTGGAGAATAGGAGAATCTTGTACACTGTTGGTGGGGATGTAAGTTAGCATAATCATTTTGGAAAACAGTATAGGGGTTCCTCAGAAAACTTAAAGTAGAATTACCATCAGCAATGCCACTTCTGGGTATATATCCAAAGGAATTGAAATTGGTATGTTGAAGTGATATCTGCACTCCTATGTTCATTTCAGCATTTTTACAATAGTCAAAATATGAAAACGAGCTAAGTGTCTAACCTAAGAATGAATAACAAAAATGTGGTATATATACACAATGCAATACTATGCAGCCCCCCCCCCCCCCCCATAAAGAAGGGACTTCTGTCACTCAAGACTATGTGAATGGAACTGGAGGGTATTATGTTAAGTGAAGTTAGGCAGGCACCAAAAGACAAATACTATATGATCTCACTTGTGTGTGAAATATAAAAAAAGTTGATCTCATAGAACAGAGAGTATAAACTGGTTACCAGAGGGTGAGGGGCAGGGTAGTAAGGAGGCAGAGAGATGGGGACAGGGAAGATTTTCATCAAATAGTACAAAGTTTCAGTTAGACTGAAGGAAAAAGTTTTAGTGATCTATTGTACTGCATGGTGACACCAGTTAATGATGCATATTTCAAAATTACTAAAATAATAGATTTTTAACATTCTTATGAAAAGGGTAACTTGGTGAAGTGATGGATATGTTAATTATCTTGATACATAGATGCATCAAAATGTATACATAGATCAAAAGATCACACTGTACCCCATAAATATATACAACTATTATTTGTTAATTCAAAAGGAAGGAAGGGGGGGAAGAGAGGAGAGAGGAAAGAAAGAAGAAGAGAAAGAAAGAAAAGAAAGAAAGAAAGAGAAAAAAGAGAAGAGAGAGAAAGGAAGGGAGGGAGGGAAGGTAGGTCAGAGAAGTAGGAGAGCCAAGTTTTGTTTTTGTTTTTTAAGGATCATGAAAACCAAGGGAAGGTGTTTAAATTTAGGATATGCTGAAACTGTGAGATTAGGGAATCAAACCAAAAGAGTCCCTGAAGATGCTGGTAGGGGAGAAGCCTTTCCCAGAAGATAGAATCTCTGTGGAAGCTTTGACCATATCCTGGCTGTCAGAGAACAATGGCAATAAGCAATGAGTGGTATAAGTGAGGAGTATGGACTTGGGATGATGTATAACACGGAGGTCAAATGCACAGGTGTTGACATCTATTGGATAAAGTCCTAGCTGGCAGTTTGACTTTGGACAATTTAACCTCTAAAAAGACTCAACTTCCTTAACTGTAATAACATAATAATAGTATTTGTAGGGCTGTTATAAAGCACATAAAAGTAAGAACCTAATACATTATAGCTATTATTTTTATTTCTATTTTAATGGATATTAGTGAAAAAATGTCAAGAATATAGAAAATTCATTCATAACTAAAGAAGAGGATTTATTTCACAGGACACAGCAAAGAGGTTAACAGAGTATAAAATACAGATACAGAGGGAAAGGTCTAGGCTAAATGTGGGGAAAGGCAGTGGCCAAAGAGTTGATAGTCTGATTATCCAAAGCTAGATCTCAGGATGGACTGGTCCTACCTATCTCCCAGTTCTTACATAATTTCATTAATGTGTATGCCTGGAAAAAGATGAGTAAATAAAATACCAATAACTCTATTTTTGGGTCAGTGCCAGTAGGGAGAGGCACAATCATTTGGGCATAATTTTACTAGTGGGAGGTCTGGGAATGAGTTTAGATGCAGTCCTTTTCAGGTATTGTGAAATTTCTTAGTAAGGAGAAAAAATTTAAAATATAAACTAATTCATGAAATCCTCTTATTAACTATTACTGTGATAAAAATCTATGTTACAAAATTATACACAAGGTTAAAATCATAGACCATTCATTTGTGCTTAAAAAATGTTTAAGAGCACAAATCCATTGATTCCTTTGGAAACGCAAAATAAAATTTAACCTTGACTTAAAATTTATTCCCATTCCCTTCTACCATGTTTCTTTGCATCCACTACAATTCAGTCTTGCTGGTTTAGTTATGAGAGGAGGAGGGGTAACAGCAGGATAGCAAGGCAGATGCAGTGTGGTATGAATTGAAGGATAAAGTTATGTTTGAGATAATGCAAGAACAATATGAGGACAGAGTTACTGAAACACATTTGAATCAATGTAAAAAATTAGCATATTATTACTAGACCCATTGAATAGCTCAAGGAACCTATTGAAGTCGAGAAATGCCACTTAAACAAGAACATCTTGTTTTCTGGTAGAAAAGGGACAAAGATTCAACAAGGTATGCCAATCAGAGAAAATGTGCAATTTATGTAGATGAGAACTTGACTCTTTCTAGACGCATGATAGGTAAGAAAATTTGGGCCGGGCACGGTGGCTCGCGCTTATAATCCCAGCACTCAGGGAGGCCGAGGCGGGCAGATCACCTGGCAGGAGTTTGAGACCAGCCTGGCCAACAGGGTGAGACCCTCTCTCTACTAAAAATACACAAATTAGCCGGGCATGGTGGCATGTGCCTGTAATCCCAGCTAGTCTGCTCGGGAGGCTGAGGCAGGAGAATCACTGGAACCCCGGAGGCAGAGCCTGCAGTAAGCCGAGATCGCGCCACTGCACTCCAGCCTGGGTGACAGAGCAAGACTCTGTCTCAAAAAAAAAAAAAAAATAAGAGAAAGAAAATTTGAAGATGAGTAAGATCTTTCTCTCAATATGTTCTGCTATTAACTAGGGAGCAATGGGAAAAATAGACTCCTATTTTCACCAGTATGTGAAAATTTAATGATAGTCAAAGAAAATTTGGTATATGTGCACAATGAAATACTATTCAACCATTAAAAAGAATGAAATCCTGTCATTTGTGCCCACATGGATAGAACTGAAGGACATTGGGTTAAATGAAATAAGCCAGGAACACAAAGTTAAACACCACATGTTATCACTCATATGTGGAAGCTAAAAAAAGTTGATGTCATAGAAGTAAGAAGCAGAACAGAAAGTACTAGAGGCTGGGCAGGGTAGGGGGAAGGGAGGGCTAGGGAGAGATTTGCTAAAGAATGCAAAATTACAGCTAGATAGGAGGAACAAAGTATAGTGTTCTCTACCACTATAGGATGATTTTAATTAACAATAATATAAAGTTTCAAACAGCAGATGGAGGATATTGAATGTTCCCAACACAAAGCAATGATAAATGTTTGAGATTATGGATGTGCTAATAACCTGGATCTGAGCACTATACATTATACACATTAAAATGTCACTATGTACCCATGAATATGTATACATATCATTTGTCAAATAAAAATTAAATTAGTCAAGAACCACACAATGGAGGCTCTGAGGGTAAACATTACCCATTTTTAAGTATTTTTCTAATAATTATATTCGAAAGTATTTAAAAAAGCATAAACACAAGTTACATCCTGTATCCTAGAATATCTGGTTAAATATACATTAAAACTCCTTTAATTTGCACTTTGTCTTGCTTTTACAAAATGGGAGGCAGTGTAACATGCCCTTGTGAAAAAAGGAAGTAACTATTTGGTGGGAAAAGAAAACAATTTTTAACCTAATAATAAAGAATAATAAATATTTTTAGATATAATTTTGGTAGTGTCATGTATATTCAAAGTATAAATATGTAAATCACACAGACTGTTACTAATAGTATACTCTTTCCTAGAGTCACTGAATTGACCAAACCGAATAATTTCTGAAAGCATCATTGATAAGGTTTGATAAAGTAATATGGGGTGGGTAGGTAGGGCAATGGGAAATGTTATTTGGTATTAAAATTTCAAATAACTGAAAATCTGGATGATATGAGAACCACATCTTTTCCCTTTAAGTTTGTTTTCTATTTCATCAGGTTGTACAGGCACAGACTTAAAGTCAACAACTGGAACTAGGCTTGTTACTAAACCGGTATTCCCCAACTTGCTCTCCAGTTACATCTTCGTATTTTCATATTGACTTCTACATCTTTAAGTAACAGGTTTATATTTTAATCTCTTGATTTTCAAATTTTAGACTTTAGAAAAATGAAGGCTAACTCCTTTTCAGCTACCACCTACTACATACATGCACCACCTCCCTGACTCTTGTGTCCCAGTAGAGTTCTACTTTTGATTTTAGAATCATTTCAGATTTTCAGAAAACTTGCAAGGATGGTACAGAGAACTCATATGTACCCTGCACCCAGTTTTCCACATGTTAAACCTCCCCTTAGCTCATTAGGTATACTGGTGTTCTGTTCTTTCCTTCTCAGAGAGGCCTCTTAAAGCCTCATAATCTGCTCTAATATAGATGGATTAATCTCAGAGCCTACTAGAGCTCTGTAGTCTTGGAACCTTCATTCATATTTGCATTCTCTTGCTTCCTGGACACACACACATACACACACTCTCTCTCTCTTTCTCTCTTTGTTCACTCCCTCATTTTCGTGGAGCACAACCTCTAGAAAGACCTTGCATGTCTTAAAATGACTTTATTCTACTCTCATATTTAGTTGATATTTGTTTGGGTATGAAATTTCAGGAAAAAAAAAACACAAATGTCCTTAGTATTTTGAGGCATTATTCAACTGATTCTAACATTCGTTTGTTGTCCTCATGATATCCAAGCCATTCTTAATTCTTCTTACAAAATCTACTTGTTCTTCCTTGGTACTTTTACAATCTTCTTTGTGTCCAACTTTATCTTCCAACTATTTATTGAGTCTTTTAAAAATTCTTATCTTATTTTTAATTTCTAATGCCTCTACTCTATTCTTTGAATGCTCTAGAAAGTTTGTCAGCAAACTTTAGAAAATTAAAAGCAATGAACTAAACAGTTGATTGAAAGCTCTGTGTGTGCAAGCATGTGGCTTATTGTCTAAGGGCTTTTCTGTAGAGTGGCCTGTATGATAGAATCTCCACTCTCAGTCAGTAATTTTTGGTCTTTTCTCTTGACTAGTTAGACTAGCTAGAGTCCTCAGTGAATGTGCTTCTAATCTCCTACCTAGGGGACAAAAGCCTGGCTGCTCACCCACTATGCTACTGTATAGTCTCTCAGTATAGAGACAGTGTATTTTATATTCTGGAGATGTTAAAACTCCTAGGGCAAGGAAGAAACTGTAGTCTAGCTGCACAAGAAAGTAGAGAGAATCTGAAAAACAAACTCTTTTTTAAAAAGACTTTCGGCTGTAATTTAATTTTTAGCCTGTATCTTTCCCGCTCCCATCTGCAGGGGTTACTGCTATCATTAATGCGGATCCTTTTTGAGTTCTTTGGTATAAAATTAAGTTGCTTTTCAGATGCTCACTGCTAATTTAGTATTTAGCTTTCTAGTCCATCTGCTTTCCAGTTTCCAAAAATTTATCATGATTGTGTTCTCTCCTATTATCTTTGTCCTTGCTATGCTATCTAAAAAAAATCCTTTTATTGTCGTGTTACTGGGGTTTAAATGAGGAATGGAAGTTAATGCATATGTTCAACCCACCATTTTAACAAATGTAACCCTGTTATTATAAATCCAATTACAGCAGATATGTTAGAAAGGGAAAAATTCATATCTTCGTAGCCATTTCCTCTTATTTGAAGGGAGATCAGGGCAAAAATGAGAATATATGCATAATATTTAATAATTTTGGGTTTGTCTAAGACCCCGAACCGGATAATTCTAAGTCCATAAATCTTTCCTAACTGTTTAAATTCCAGTTGATTTCAGTGTCATGAGTCATTAAAGCAGAGAGTTCGTGAGAGAGGAAAGCAGTTGGCTCATGTTCCAAAACAACTCTGAGTGTTTACTGGACTTCAGGAAGCTTATCTTGGTACACTCAGATCAAAGCTATTCACACAATGACTGAATAAACACATTGGCTAATGACGATGGCAAAGATTCTGATATGATACTAAGGAAAATACAAATACTAGGACAAGAAAAGTTTGAAAAGCATTAAGAATTTAATTGAGAAGTAAACCTTTTCACTTCATGGGAACAAGTGTGCTAAGTCATCAATCTAAGCATGTGCTGGTGTGAACTGAATAACTGCAACTCTTATTAGACAATTATTATTTGAATACTTATTCTGGTATATTCTCCTAGGCTATCATATCACTTTTAAATAATATGTTCAAAATTATTGCAGTAAATATTTATTTATGACACAAGATCGTAACTGACATTAGCATTAAGTTAGGCAGTATCTAGATTGTTTCTTTAGATTCTTTATATCAAAACAATGTGTTAACAATGAGATGAAAGAAAGTAGCTTCCAGTTTCTGAATTGGAGATTTTTCTTTGCAGGATTTTTAATGTTATTGTTCTTTTTAAAAAAGTGGAAGTATGTCTCATCTTAGAATAATTATGCTATGCTCTAGACGCTTGTCCCTGGGAAAACTGAACTTACAGGTAGGGATTAAAATAGAAGCAACTTCCTAGAAGGGCAATTTTTAAAGTGCTTCCAAAGAGTTCATATCCTCTAATTTTTTATTTCAAGACCTTTTTTCTTGCCTCAGATGAGAACCTTTCTAAATGCATCCTACAAAAGATATTATACTTTTTGGTACAGGAATCTAACATCAGAAAACTCCCAAATGAAGCTGTACTTCCCTTCACAATTTTTGAAGTGCAAATCTGCACTTTGATGTTTTTCTGCCGATGAGAAACAAAAAAGTGGGGGTGGGCACATTAAAGATAGCTTTTATGTCAAATGTTAGGTGGAAGGTCTCTTGGAAATCATGAGTCAGATAACTGATTCAGGGGGAGAAATCAGGACTCTCTGTGCCCTTGCAGATCATACTGATGTTAGTAACTTTGAGTCCATTATCTTGGAATCTGCTCTGATACCTTCTGCAAATGGCCACTGAAGTGTTTTGATAAATGAGATTTTTCTTGTCTATTTTTAAGTGGTGGTGAAGAGAAATGTTAAATTGCCATAGAGACTGGCTATGGGGTGGAGCCCCAGATATAATGCATGTAGCTGCCAAATTTGGAGGTATCTTTTATTAAAGGAAATTATTTGAAGAAACATTCAGATGATTCTAGCCATACTGAGTCACCCTAATCACTGAATCTTCCTAGCTGAGGCCTCAGACATTGTAAAAGAGAGACAAGGATTTCTGGAAAAAAAAAAAAATCACTGTTTAAGCCACTAAAATTGAAGTAATTTGTTGCACAGCAGTGGCAACTAGAGTAACTGCTTATATTATTTTTCCTTCTAGTAGCTCTGTCACTGTTTTCCCCAAACAAGGCTGAAGCCATGCTGCATACTCTTACCTAGCCTAGGAAGTCATGAAACATCACTCTGCTGCATTCTGTTGGATACTGATGAGTCAAAACTTGCCATTTTCAAAGGAAAAGAATGCAGACATCTCTTAAAAGAGCAGGTGAGATGGGAAATGCATCGTGGCTATCTTTGGAAAATATAATCTGTCACCTGAATCATTAACTAGATCATGGCACATCCAAATGTTGGAATATAAGAAACTGAGGAAACCTGCTTAAAAAGTACTTAACGATAAGGGTTTTTTCTGTTGCAATTTTAAGTAACATGGGATATAAATATAACAGTGTTTTAAAGGTGGAATCAAATGGAATAAGAGAAAATGAGGTTCCAGTACTGGTCCTCAGTAAATATGAATATTCACAAAAATCGTAAGTGAACAAATGTCTGCAATAGTATAATATGCCAAATGAGCATGAGAATAAAATATGAAAGCTGAATAGATTAGTACTAATTAAAAACATTTAAATAATATTTAAAGATTTTGCCAAAACCTAAAATATAATAAATGAAAAGATATGCTTAACCAAGCAAGTTAAAAAAATTATTTCTATTTCAATAGTTTTTGGAGTACAGGTGGTTTTTGGTTATATGGGTAAGTTCTTTAGTGGTGATATCTGAGATTTTGGTGCACCTGTCACCTGAGCAGTGTATACTGTACCCAATATGTAATCTATTATCCCTCACCTCTCTCCTCCTGTCTCCATCATTGAGTCCCAAAAGTCCATTATATCATTCTTATGCCTTTGCATCTACATAGCTTAGCTCTTGCTTATAAGTGAGAACATATGATATTTGGTTTTTCATTCTGAGTTACTTCATTTAGAATAACGGCCTCCACCTCCATCCAAGTTGCTGTTAAAGACATTATATCATTCTTTTTTATGGCTGAGTAGTATTCCATGGTGTATACATATCACATATTCTTTATCCACTCATTGATTGATGGGCACATAGGTTGGTTCCATATCTTTGCAATTGCAAATTGTGTTGCTATAAATGCATGTGCATGTATCTTTTTCATATAATAACTTATTTTCCTTTGGGAAGATACTTAGTAATGGGATTGCTGGATTGAATGGTAGTTCTACCATTAGTTCTTTAAGGAATCTCCACACTATTTTCCATAGTGGTTGTTCTAATTTACATTCCCACCAGCAGTGTAAAAGTGTTCCTTTTTCACCACATCCATGCTGACATCTATTGTTTTTTGACTTTTTAATTAAGGCCACTCTTGGAAGAATAAGATGGTATCTCATTGTGGTTTTAATTTGCATTTTCTTGATGATTAGTGATGTTGAGCATTTTTTCATAGGTTTGTTTGCTGTTTGTATATCTTCTTTTGAGAAATGTCTATTCATGTCCTTTGCCTGCTTTTTGATGGGATTTTTTTTTCTTGATATTTGTTTGAGTTCCTTGTAGATTCTGGACACTAGTCCTTTGCTGGATGTATAGTTTGTGAATATTTTCTTCAACTCTGTGGCTTGTCTGTTTACTTTGCTGATTATTTCTTTTGTTGTGTAGAAGCTTTTTAGTTTAATTAGGTCCCATCTATTTATTTTTGTTTTTGTTGTGTTTGTTTTGGGGTCTTAGTCATAAATTCTTTGCCTAAGCCAATGTCCAGAAGAGTTTTTCTGATGTTATCTTCTCCAATTTTTATGGTTTCATGTCTTAGATTTAAGTCTTTGATCCATCTTGAGTTGATTTTTGTATAAAGGGAGAGATGCGAATACAATTTTATTCTTCTACATGTGGTCTGCCAGTTTTCCCAGCACAATTTATTGAATTTTCTCCAATTCATGTTTTTGTATGCTTTGTTGAATATCAGTTGGCTCTAAGTATTTGGCTTTATTTCTGGGTTCTCTATTCTGTTCCATTGGTCTACATGCCTTTTTCTTTTTATACCAGTACCATGCTCTTTTGGTAACTATAGCCTTGTAGTACAATTTGAAGTCAGGTAATGTGATGCCTCCAGCTTTGTTCTTTTTGCTTAGTATTGCTCTGGCTATGTGGGCTGTGTTTTGGTTTCATATGAATTTTAGGATTTTTTTTCTAGTTCTGTGAAGGATGATGATGGTATTTTGATGGGAATTTCATTGAATCTGTAAATTACTTTGGGCAGTATGGTCATTTTTACAACACTGATTCTTCCTACTCAAGAGCATAGGATGTGTTTCCATTTGTTTGTGCCATCTATGATTTCTTTCAAAAGTGTTTTGCAGTTTTCCTTGCAGAGATCTTTCACCTCTTTTTTAACCAAGAAACTTTTATAGGCGATTTCCATCAAACACTCCAGGAACAGATAATCCATGTATTTTACAAGTTGCTTCAAATTTTTTTAAAAAAGCTATTCAAGCGTTTTATGAGGCCACTATAACTTTGACTTTCAAACCAGATGAGGATAGTACAAAAAGAAAAATAAATCCAGAAGCCTAATTCATTAACACATGTGAAAAATTCTAAATAATTAGTTAACTGAATGTAACAGAATTTTTAAATTACACAATGTAATTATTAGAGATTATTTCAGGAATGCAAGGGTGATTCAAAATTAAGAAAATTTATCAATGTCACTTATCAAATATATATCAATCAATGCAGAAAAGGCATCTGATGTAGTTTAATATTTCACTGAGACAAAAATTCAAAATCAAGGAATTGAGTTAAACTTCCTTAACTCAATAAAACCTCTACACCAAGCCTACAGCAAATTTTACAACTAACAATAAAAAATAGACACACTTCTTCTAAGTTAGAGAACAAGACAAGGGGGTCTGCCACCTTCACAAAGCTTCAACATGGTATAGTCAGGACATCCAGGTTAATTCAGTATGAGAACAAAGGAGGAAGACATAAAAATGTGAAAGAAAACGACAAAACCATCATCATTTGCAAATATTTAATTATCCACATAGAAAACCAACAAAATCATTACATAGAGTTAATAAGAGTTTAGCAAGTTTACTAACAAAATATTGTCTTATTAAAATCTACCATATTTCTATCAATAATAACCAACTGCAAATTAAAATAGAAAATAAAAATAATATTCACTGGAGCAACAAACACTATAAAGATTTTAGAGAGTAACATAAAGAATACATAAGACCTTTATGGAGAACATTTTAAAACTTTATTAAAGAATACACAAGACAAAATGTGAATAAGTGGAGAGGTAAATTATGCTTATGAATAAGATAACTCATTTTAAAGATAAGTCTACAATTTCAATGTAATTTTAATCAACATTTCATAAGGATTGTTGGAGAATCCGGAAAAGTTATAAAATATATTTATAAGAATAAACATTGGGCCGGGCGTGGAGACTCACGCCTGTAATCCCAGCACTTTGGGAGGCCTAAGCAGGTGGATCACAAGGTCAGGAGTTAAAGACCAGCCTGGCCAAGATGGTGAAACCTCGTCTCTAATGAAAAACCACAAAAATTAGCTGGGCGCGGTGGCAGGTGCCTGTAATCCCAGCTATTCTGGAGGCTGAGGCAGGAGAATCGCTTGAACCCGGGCAGCAGAGGTTGCAGTTAGCTGAGGTCGCCCACTGCACTGCACTCCAGCCTGGGCAACAGAGTGAGACTCCGTCTCAAATAAATAAATAATGAATAACTAACAAAACATTTTTAATTAAAGAGCAAAGAGGAAGTTAAAATTGCTACATAATTACAGAAATAAAATAATGTGCTACTGGCTAAAAAATAAGCAAATAAAATAGCAGAAATAAATAAAAGAAGGGCCCTGCACAGGTATGTCACCCTACTCTGCTATAGTTTGGAGAGTACAATTAACTCTGTGTATCTGAAATACAGGAAAATACAAAGAAAAAGAAATTATGCAATGTACAAAACATCTTACATATATGAATACCAAAGGAAAAATGTGGAAAAAAGATAAAAGAAAAAATATTTGCTGTTCTTCATTGAAAAGAAAACATGAGGCAGGGTGAACAGGTACAAAGGCATGGCTGGGTGAAAGAGTGTGGTATGTTTGGGGAACTGCTAGTGATTTAGACTGGCTGGAGCGTGGGATGCATACCTGGGTAGGTGGTGGAGATGAGGCTGATGAAGTCTAGAGAGCTCAGATCGAGAATACCTTGTGTTTTAAAGTAAGGAGTTAAAAAATGTAGGGAGGCCATTGAAATCTTTGAATAGGAAGAATGACAGACTCCATCTGACATACTCAGTACCACAGAGATTGGATTGGAAAGGCTGAAGCAAGGAAGACAGGAGACTACTGCAAGGTGTTTAATTTGATGTGGTAGCCAAGGGGGCAAAAGAAGTCAAAAATGTGACTTTGAGATTCTGAATGAAGTACACAGTGATTTCATTAAACAAGATAGAGAAGATGGCAGTGCAGACAGGATTCCCCAGATCCCAAGAGTCAGTGTGTAAAATCGTGCTTTATGGATAAGACCAGTTAGATATATGCTAAATGTAATGTACAATCATCTTTGCTTAACCATGAGAATATGGTCTGAGGAATGTGTCAGGTGATTTCATGGCTGTGCAAACATTGTGGCTGTGCAAACTTACACAAACATACATGGTATAGCTTGTTTCACACCTAGGCTATGTGTTATAGCCTATTGTTCCTAGGCTACAAATCTGTACGGCATGTTACTGTAATGAACACTGTAGGCAACTGTAACACAATGAGAAGTATTTGTGTATCTCAACATTTCTAAACCTAGAAAAGGTACAGTAAAAATACTGTATTATAATCTTATGGGACTACTGCCATATATGTGGTCCGTCATTCACTGAAACATCCTTACGGGGTGCGTGACTATATTCTGAACCAAAGGCAAGAAGTATAAAATCAGGCTATATTAGCATATATATATATATATAACTGCTATGGCTATATAAAGCATATAGTAGAACACGTATCTAAGAACTGTAGGACAACTACAAAAGAGGTAATATCCATGCAATGGGAAAACCAGAAGGAAAAGAAATAAAAGAAAATAGAAGGAATATTTGAAGCAATAATGACTGAGAATTTCCTCCTGAATATATATATAGCAGCACATATATATAGCCATAGCAGTTATAGCATATATAGCATAACATATATAGCATGGTTATATATAGCATATATATAACAAGTAACTCCTTGTTTCTATCTGAAGCATGATAAACTTGGATAACTTGTCAGAAAGTAGAGGTTGTAGCATGTATTCAGTACTTTTCATTGATAAAAGAGACAAAATAGGTCAACGGCAATTAGTATGTTAATAAGGAAGAAGCCCCTCGAGTGGGGGAAGATGTTTACGATTTCTCCTTGGTCTGGTATAATATTTCTGTGAGGTCAGACCCCTGCTTGAATAGCTACCACTTTGTTCTACTTCTGCTTATCATATAGCTTCTCGTATCGATTGCTTCAGGGGTGAGTGCAGAGACACAGAGATAATTGTTTTTGCAGATATATTGATCTGTGTAAAAAATTTTGTACATTTTTTGTAAAATAGAAAACTGGCAATTTAATTAATGTCTCTTGTAAACATACTAGGGTCATCAGGTTTCCCTGTATATAGTTGACTTTGGAGCACTAGACAAGATCAGGTTCATGGATGTAAAAAGCTGAGGCCTGGTCCCACATCATGGTACATTCACCAAACTTCACCAAGGAAGATTTCTAGGCAGCCAGCCATTTGGCTTTTCTTCAGCCAGTTGAGATGTATGTGAGACAGTTAAATGGAAATGTTTAAAAATGTTGGAATTGGAGTGAATCTGGGCTGATGAAAGAGAACTTGAAGAAACGGTGTTAGATGCTGTTTTAGGAGGGAATGAGATTTTCCCGGGAGGAACATGCAAATGAAAAACAAAAGCAGGTTATTACCTGAACTAGCACAACCCTTACCTAAAAGGATAAGGGGAGTCAAAGCAATCAGACAATATTCCTTTTCCAAAATACTTATCAGGAAGTCAACAACTGAGGCAAAGATTTTAAGTGTTTAGGATTTAAGTGAGGTTGTTGTTAGCAACAAGAAAGGAAAAGACAAGATAACAGTGAGACAGATTGGAAAAAAGAAACAAAAATATTATCTGATGAAACGTGGAATAGCCAGGAAGAGGACGGCAACAGAGTTATAGCTGAGATTTCTGAACTGAGACACTGGTAATTCAAATGAGACAGTACGAGAACATTACAGAATATTTAGTTTCGGTAGAAGAGCAAGAATTTATTTGGAGGAAAATCAAATACAACCCTAATAAGACATCAAGGTGAGGTTTTGGGCAGCCATGTTATTTTTGTACCTTTGTATTTATTCGTTGTTTATTCCCTTACAGGGAGTTAGAATGCAACAACACTGGAAGAATGTGAGTTTGAGACTAGAAAGAAAAATTGAGGTAGCATTCATATGGCAACTTCATATGACTGGATGTGAATAAAAGAGATTTCTGCTGGTGGATGGGGAGGTGGTCTGCATGAGACAAAAGCTAAAATTAAAACTTTGGGGAACTTTTGCAGGCTGAGGCCAGAGAAATCTATGGAGTTTCTAGTGCAGAGTCCTAGAAATAAAAGGTGAAGAGATTTTTGGTGCCTGATCCCACGTGTAAGAAACTTAAAAGTCTTCACTACATCCTAACACTAAGTAAAAAGCTGAACAAACTGAAACTCTTCTTAGATTCATCAGAGAAGTGAGGTTACAGGGCAAACCACTGCACCCCAAAATTGGAGAGACAGACAGGTGAATACTGAGACTTACAACTTAAGGGAGCAGAAATCCATGAGCAAAATCCTCTGTGGGAACTAGTGCCAGGGAAGGCAAACCCAAATTGTAATTGATGTCTTGCTGATTGCTGTACGCTCAGTGTGGACAGGCCTAAGAGATGAAAACTCCAGGGGGACCCAGCTTGGGGTAGAGAGGACTCATACTTTTGTGAACTTTATCTCCAGGGGCTATATCAGGTTCTAAAAATGCATATCAGATTCTAAAAATGCATATCAGAGAAAAATACGCTCCTACTTCCAGGAGAGGATAGATAGGGAATGGGGGGAAAGTGATCATTTTCTTTTTCTTTTTTCTTTTTTTTTTTTTTTTTTGAGACGGAGTCTCGCTCTGTCGCCCAGGCTGGAGTGCAGTGGTGCGATCCGGGCTCACTGCAAGCTCCGCCTCCTGGGTTCACGCCATTCTCCGGCTTCAGCCACCCAAGTAGCTGGAACTACAGGCGCCCGCCCCTACACCCAGCTAATTTTTTGTATTTTTAGTAAAGACGGGGTTTCACCGTATTAGCCAGGATGATCTCGATCTCCTGACCTCGTGATCGCCCGCCTCGGCCTCCCAAAGTGCTGGGATTGCAGGCGTGAGCCACGGCGCCCAGCCCAAAAGTGACCATTTTCAAATATACCAGAGCATTCTGTTCTTAACAAGACCTGACCTCAAGATGATTTTTTTTTTTTTTATCCTAACTGACTTGGGGGAAGAAAAATAGCCAACTCCCATCCCCTCTATCCTGAACCACCTATGGGGCTGAAAAAAAAAAAAAAAAAAACCAATCTGAGAAGCACTGGTGAAGCTCACAATTCAGTAGCACAGGCTCTGTAAATAAGTGAAACCTAATCATATAACCATACAACACTTCTCTTCCTTCTACATCTCACCACCACATTACTAAAAGTCTATTTATCAGAGTTCCTTTTACACAGTACATCTTGTCCACCTTTCAACAGCAACAAAAAAATACAAGGCACACTAAAAGGCAAAAAGCACAGTTTGAGCAGTCATTGCGAGCATCAGAACAAGACCCAGATACAGCAGGGATGTTGGAATCATCAGAGCATAAATTTTAAAAACAATTACGATTAATAAGCTAAGGGCTGTAATGAGAAAAGTAGACAACGTGCAAGAACAGACGAATAATATAAATAGAAAAATAGAACTTCTTAGATAGAAGCAAAAATAAATGCTGGAGATCAAAAACACTGTAACTGAAATGAAGAGACCTTTGATGGGCTTATTAGTAGATTGGACATGGCTGAGAAAAGAATCTCTGAACTTGAGGATATGACGATAGAAACTTCTAAAACTGAAAATTAAAGAAAAATTGAAAAAAGTAGAACACGTATCCAAGAACTGTAGAACAACTACAAAAGAGGTAATATCCATGTAATCGGAAAACCAGAAGGAAAAGAAATAAAAGGAAACAGAAGGAATATTTGAAGCAATAATGACTGAGAATTTCCTCCTGAATTGACACCAAACTATAGATCTAGGAAGCTCAGAGAACATCAGGCAGAATAAATGCCCAAAACACTACACATAGGAATATTATATTCAAACTACAAAAAAACAAAGATAGTGAAAAAATCCTGAGAGAAGTTAGAAGAAGATGAAACCTCAATTATAGAAGAGCAAAGATAAGAATTACATCTGACTGCTCCTTAAAAACCATGCAAATAGGAGAAAGTGGAGTAAAATATTTAAGATTTTGAGAGAAAATAAGCACCAACCTAGAATTCCAGGGTTTGAAAAATTATTCTTCAAAAGTAAAGGGAAAAGTCCACCTCAGACAGAAGGAATATGTTGCCAGTAAAGCTGTCTTCAAGAAATCTTAAAATAAGTTTTCTAAAAGAAGGAAACTGATACTGTTCAAAAACTTAGAACTGTATAAGGAAAGGAAAAACATCAGACAATGAATAAGTAGAGGCAAAACTAAAACTTATACTTTTCTCATTCTTAATTGATGTAATGGATAATAGTTTGTTCTAAATCATAGCAATAATGCATTTGATAATTATATTGTATATATAAATGAAATGAATGACATCAATGATGTAAAAGACAGGAGGAGGAATTACGGATATTTTGTTTTAATAAAGTACTTGCACTGCCTGTGAAGTGGTATAGCGTTATTTGACAGCAGACTTTTGTTGGTTGTAAAGGTGTGTTGCAAACTCTAGGATAACCACTAAAAAATGTAACAAAAGAAATATTATTGATGTGCTAAGAAAGAAGAGAAAATAGAATCATATAAAATATTCAGTTTAAGTCACAAAAGGCAGAAGAAGAGCAGTCACAAAAAAGGGGGAAAAGGACAAAGACAACAACTAGAAAATGATAGCAAATATGGTAGATATTAATCCAGCTATATCAGTAATAGTAGATTAAATACACTAATCAAGACAGGAGAGAGAGCCACGATGGCTGACTAGACACAGCTAGAAGGAACAACTCTTACCAAAAGACCAGGACATCTGGATGACTGGCACACTTTGAGCAGATCTTCAGAGGCAAAACACTGAGAGTGGACCAAGGGAGGACACAGACACTGGACTGATGGGAGAGGAAGCTGGGAACCCTGGGGCTGCAAAGCACTGGGACCCACTGCTGGCCTCCAGTGACTCCTGGGGAAGGAGTGAGTTGAACAGGTGAGGAGTGGCTCACTCTCACCACAGACCTCTAGAATCCTAGCTGCAGAAAGCCCACCACCCACATGGACACTGGAGCTGGCAGGGAGAACTATTTAGAGAGATGGTAGGGGCAGGACTCCAGCCTGTGTGGAACCTATAGGGTTTGGTGCAGGAAGATCTGCAATGGAGCATGGCCAGGCATGCTCATCCCCCAACGCTCTCCAAGCTCCTCTAGGTGGCCCTAGCCTTTGAGCGACTATTCAACCTGGACAGAGAAAGAACATCTGGTCTATGAAATGGGGTTCCATGTTTCCTAGCCTCTCCTTGAGAACCAGCCTACCCACCCCCAGTTGCAGCACAGCCTTGGATGTACAACCAGGGTGATTCTCAGAGGCCCTTATCATAGCTCCTTTGCTGGTACCATCCCTGACCATTGGAGAGCTCCAGCTTCTCTGACTGATACACATCCTGCCCCCACTACAGCCTCCCCTTGGGTCTTTGCCACATGCACTCACCCATGGTCCTCTCCCACTGCTTTGCAAATGCATTCATGTAACCAAACCTCACCATCACACCCCCAATGGTATGCATGTGTGTGCACACCTCACCACTTCACCAACAAGTTCATCTTGCCACCCCACCCACCCTTGCTGGCAGTCCACCCCTACTGACGTGTGGGCAGCCCACTGCACTGCTGCCACTGCTGCTGCTGGAGTAAGTGCTTGCAAAGGTGCTGGAAACTCACCCCTACTGGCACCCTGCCCAACTGACACCCTACCCCCTGCCAGTGCCCCAGAGTTAGAGCACACAGCTGAACAGCGCTGAGTTGAGCCTTGGTCTCCTGAAATCTTCCAGAATTGAAGATAGCCTACTGAACCCACCTGATATCACAGTCAAACTCTCAAGGGCACTAAAGAAAATAAAAGTTTTAAAAAAATCCAAAGGACAGCAACTTCAAAGATAAAAGGACCATCAGCCCACACAGATCAGAAAGACAAGAACTCTGGCAACTCAAAAAGCTAGGGTGTTTTCTTAAGTCCAGATGATTTCACTAGCTCCCCAGCAATAGTTCTTAATCAGGCTAAAATGATAGACATAGAATTTACAATATGGATAGAAACAAAGATCATCAAGATTCAGGAGAAAGTTGAAACTGAATCCAAGAAATCTAAGGAATATAAAACAATATTTGAAGATATTGTCCACAAAAATTTCCCCAACCTCATGAGAGCAGCCAATGTTCAAATTCAGGAAATGCAGAGAACCCCTGCAAGATGCTATACAAGGTGACCATCCCCAAGAAACAAAGCCCTCAGATTCTCCAATGTTCATACAAAAGAATAAATATTAAAGACAACTAGAGAGAAAGGGCAAGTCACCTACACAGGGAACTCCATCAGGCTATCAGCAGACCTTCCAGCAGAAAACTTACAACAGAGAAGAGACTGGGGTCCATATTCAGCACTCTTAAAGAAAACAAACTCCAATGAAGAATTTCATATCTGGTCAAACTAAGCTTCAAAAGCGAAGGAGAAATAAGATCCTTTTCAGAGAAGCAAATGCTAGCGTAATGTGTTACCACAAGATCTGCCTTACAAGAGGTCATTAAGGGAGTGCTAAATATGCAAACCAAAAACCATCACTAGCAACCACAAAAACACACTTAAATACATAGATCATTGACAACATAATGCAACTACACAATTAAGTCTGCATCGTAACCAGGTAACAACACAATAACAGGATCAAATCCACATGTATCAATATTAACCTTCAATGTAAATGGGCTAAGTGACCTAATTAAAAGGCACAGAGTGTCAAGTTCGATAAAGAAGCAAGACCCAACTGTAAGCTGTCTTTAAGAGATTAATCTCACATTCAGTGACACTCATAGGGTTAAAGTAAAGAAATGGAAAGAAATCTACCAAGCAAACAGACAACAAAAAAAATCAGGGGTTGCTATTCTAATTTCAGACAAAACAAGATTTTAAACCAACAATGACCAAAAAGATAAAGAAGAGCATTACAGAATGACAAAGGGTTCAATTCAACAGAAATTTTTAACTGTCCTAAATATATATACACCCAACACAGGAGCATCCAGATTTATAAAACAAGTTCTTAGAGATTTAAAAGAGCCTTAGATAACCACATGATAATAGTGGGAGACCTCAACACCCCAATGGCAGTATTAGATAGATCACTGAGGCAGAGAAACAACAAAGACATTTGGGACCTAAACTTGACACTTGACCAAATGGACCTAACAGACATCTACAGAACTCTTCAACCAAAACCAACAGAATATATATTATTCTCATCTGCACATGGCACATACTGTAAAATCAACCACACAATTGGCCATAAAACTATTTTCTGCAAATTAAAAAAAAATGAAATTATACCAACAACACTCTTAGACCACAGTGTAATAAAAATGGAAGCCAATGCTAAGAATATCACTCAAAGCCATACAATAACATGGACATTAAACAACCTGTTCCTGAATGACTTCTGGGTAAATAATAAAATTAAGGCAGAAATCAAGAAATTCTCTGAAACTAATGAGAACAAAGATAAAACATACCAGAATCTGTGGGACACAGCTAAAGTAGTGTTAAGAGGAAAGTTTATAGCATTAAATGCCCACATCAAAAAAGTAGAACGATCTCAAATTAACAGCCTAACACCATACCTTGCCTTACAAGAGGTCTTTAAGGGAGGGCTAAGTATGAAACAAAGAACCATCACTAACAACCACAAAAACACACTTAAGTACATAGATCATTGAAGAAATCAAGAAATACAAGAGCAAACTAACCCCAAAGCTAGCAGAAGACAAAAAATAACCAAAATCAGAACTTAACTAAATGAAATTGAGATGTGAAAAGCCATACAAAAGATCAATGAAACCATAAGTTGGTTATTGAAAGAAAAAATTACATTTGGAGACTGCTAGCTAGACTAAAAAGAAAAAAGAGAGAAGACCCAAATAAATGCAATCAGAAATGAAAAATGCGACATTACCACTGACCCCACAAAAATACAAGAAACCTCAGAAGCTGTTACAAACACCTCTATACACAGAAACTAGAAAACCTACAAGAAATTGATAAATTCCTAGAAATATACAACCTTCCAAGATTGAACCAAGAAGTAATTGAAACCTGAACACACCAATAAGGAGTTCCAAGATCAAATCACTAATAAAAATCCTACCAACCAGAAAAAGCCCAGGATCTGACAGTTTCCAGCCAAATTCTACTAGACATATAAAGAAGAGCTGCCACAGTTCCTGCTGAAACTATTCCCAAAAATTGAGGTAGAGAGCCTCCTTCTCAACTCATCCTATGAGGCCAGCATTATTCTGACACCCAATAGTGGCAGAGACACAACAAAGAAAGAAATCTTCAAGCCAATATCCCTAATGAACATAGATGCAAAAATCCTCAATATGAAAATCAATAACTGTGATTCATCACATAAACAGAACTAAAAGCAAAAACCATATGATCATCTCAATTGACGAAGAAAAGTCTTTAATAAAATTCAACATCTCTTCATGTTAAAAAGGCTCAACATACTAGAACTGAAGGAATATAGCTCAAAATAAGAACCATCTATAGCAAACCTACAGCCAACATCATACTGAATGGGAAAAAGCTGAAAGCATCTCCCTTGATAACCAGAACAAGACAAGGATGCCCACTCTCACCACTCCTATTTAACGTAACACTGGAAGTTTTAGCCAGAGCAATCAGCCAAGAGAAAGAAATAAAAGGCATCTAAATAGGAAGAGAGGAAGTCCAACTCTCTCTGTTTGCAGACTATATGATTTTTTATCTAAAAAAAACCCATACACTCTGCCCAAAAGCTTCTAGAGCTGATATACAACTTCAGTAAAGTTTCAGCATACAAAATCAATGTACAAACATCAGCAGCATTTCTATAGACCAACAACATCCAAGCTGAGTGCCAAATCAAGAAAGCAATTCCATTCACAATAGCCATAAAAGTAAATACCTTAGAATATAGCTAACCAGGGAGTTGAACAATCTCTACAATAAGAATTACAAAACACTGCTGAATGAAATCAGGTATGATACAAACAAATGGAAAAACATTTCATGCTCATGGATAGGAAGCAAGATGTTGAGAAGACATTTATGCAGCCAAAAAAACACATGAAGAAATGCTCATCATCACTGGCCATCAGAGAAATGCAAATCAAAACCACAATGAGATACCATCTCACACCAGTTAGAATGGCCATCATTAAAAAGTCAGGAAACAACAGGTGCTGGAGAGGATGTGGAGAAATAGGAACACTTTTACACTGTTGATGGGACTGTAAACTAGTTCAACCATTGTGGAAATCAGTGTGGTGATTCCTCAGGGATCTAGAACTAGAAATACCATTTGACCCAGCCATCCCATTACTGGGTATATACCCAAAGGACTATAAATCATGCTGCTATAAAGACACATGCACACGTATATTTACTGCAGTACTATTCACAATAGCAAAGACTTGGAACCAACCCAAATGTCCAACAACGATAGACTGGATTAAGAAAATGTGGCACATATACACCATGGAATACTATGCAGCCATAAAAAACGATGAGTTCATGTCCTTTGTAGGGACATGGATGAAACTGGAAAATATCATTCTCAGTAAACTATCGCAAGGACAAAAAACCAAACACCGCATGTTCTCACTCATAGGTGGGAATTGAACAATGAGAACACATGGACACAGGAAGGGGAACATCACATTCCGGGGACTGTTGTGGGGTGGGGGGAGCGGAGAGGGACAGCGTTAGGAGATATACCTAATGCTAAATGACGAGTTAATGGGTGCAGCAAACCAACATGGCACATGGATACATATGTAACAAACCTGCACATTGTGCACATGTACCCTAAAACCTAAAGTATAATAATAAAATAATTTTAAAAAAGGGCCATACTGCCCAAAGCAATTTATAGATTCACTGCTATTCCTATCAAACTTCCAATGACATTCTTCACAGAAATAGAAAAAAAACTATTCTAAAATCCACATGGAACCAAAAAAGATCCTGAATAGCCAAATCAATGCGAAGCAAAAATAACAATGCTTAAGGCACCATATTGCCCAGTTTCAAACTATACTACAGGGCTACAGTAACCAAAACAGCATGGCACAGGTACCAAAACAGACACATATGCCAATAGAATAGAACAGAGAGCCCAGAAATAAAGCCCCACACCTAGAGCCATCTGATCTTCAATATAGTTGACAGAGCAAGCAATGGGGAAAGGACTTCCTATTTAGTAAACGGTGCTAGAATAACTGGCTAGTGACATATGGAAGATTAAAACTGGACTCCTTCCTTTTACCATACTAAAAAATCAACTAAAGATGGATTAAAGACTAAAATGTAACACTAAAACTATAGAAACCCTTGAAGAAAACTTAAGGAACACTATTCTGGACACAGGCCCTGGCTAAGATTTCATGACGAAGATGCAAAAAGCAATGAAACAAAAACAAAAATTTACAAATGGGATCTAACCAAGCTAAAGAGCTTCTGCATAGCAAAAGAAAACATCAACAGAGTAAACAGACAACCCACAGAAAGGGAGAAAATATTTGCAAATTATGCATCTGACAAAGGTTTAATATCCAGATTTATAAGAAATTTAAACAAATTAATAATAAAAAACCCCATTAAAAAGTAGGCAAAGGACATGAACAGACACTTCTCGAAAGAAGACATATATGTGGTCCACAAGCATATGAAAAAATGCTCAACATCACTAATCACTAGAAAAATGAAAATCAAAACCACAATAAGCATCTCACACCAATCAGAAAGGTTATTATTACAAGTCAAAAAATAACAGATGCTGGCAAGGTTGAAGAGAAAAGGGAACACTTACACACTTCTGGTGGGAATGTAAATTAGTTCATCCACTGTGGAAAGCAGTTTGGAGATTTCTCAAAGAACTTACAACTACTATTCAATCCAGCAATCCCATTACCGGGTGTATACCCAAAGGAATATAAATCATTCTACCATAAAGACACATGCACACATATGTTATTGCAGTGCTATTCACCATAGCAAAGATATGGAATCAACCTAAATTCCCATCAACGGTAGACTGAATAAAGAAAACATGGTACATATACACCATGGAATGCTATGCAATCATTAAAAATATGAGATCATGTCCTTCACAGCAACATGAATGAAGCTGGAGGCTGTTACCCTAAGCAAACTTAACACAGGAACAGAAAACAAAATAGTGCCATGTTCTCGCTTATAAGTGGGAGCTCAACATTGTGTACACATGGACACAAAGAAGGGGGCAATCAACACTGGGGCCTACTTCAGGGTGAAGGGAGGGAGGAGGGTAAGGATTGAAAAACTATGAATTGGGTACTATGCTTATTACCTTGATGATGAAACAATCTATACACCAAACCGCTGCAAAATGCAATTGACCTGTATAACAAACCTGCACATGTACCCCTGAACCTAAAATAAAATTAATTAAAAAAAGACAAGATTGTCAGTGTGGATCAGAAAACAAGACCCAACTGTATGCTGTTTATGAGAAATCCACTTTAAATATAAAGACATATATAGATTAAAAATAAATGAATAAAGATATATCATACTAACACTAATCAAAAAAAGAAAACAGGAGTAGTTATATTAATTTCAGACAGAGATGACTTATGAGGAAGGAAATTATCAGAGATTAAAAAAAAGGGCATTACATAATAATCAGTGGTCAGTTTTCCAAGAAGACAACACTCCTTAAAGTGTATGTACCTAACAACAGACTGTCAAAATATGTGAGACAAAAACTGATAGAATTGCAGGGAAAAATAGATGCATGCACTCTTATAGTTGGAAATTTTAACACTCTTCTATCAGAAATGGACAGACCCAAGAGGCAGAAAATCCCTAAAGACATAGTTGAAATCAACAGCATCATGAATCTGCTGGACATCTATAAACTCCTTCATACATCAACAACAGAATACACATTCTTCTCAAGCTTATATGAACATTCACCAAGATAGTCCACATTCTGGGTCACGAAACATACCTTAAGAAATTTAAAAGAATAGAAATTATATAATATATTATCTCAGGCTACAGTAAAATATATACTAGAAATCAATAACAGAAAGATAAGGAAAATTGCAAAGTATTTGGAGGGTAAACTAAACACTCCTAAATAACACATAGACCAAAGAAGAATAGAAATTTAAAAATACTTTTCACTAAATTGAAATGAAAATACAATTTATCAAAATTTGTGGAATGTAGCATTGAGTGCAGATATTACAAAAGGAGAAGAATCCAGAGATAATAATATAAGCTTCTGCCTTAGGAAGCGAGAAAGAAGAACAAATTACACCAATGTAAACAGAAGAAAATATGTGATAAAAAAATAGAGCAGAAATCAATGAAATTGAAAACAGTAAATCAATCGACCAAATCAACAAAACTAAAAGCTGGCTTTGGGAAAGATACATAAAATGAATAAGCCTCTAACCAAGCTAAGAAAAAGAGAGGCTGTGTTATGTTACCTTTCATATCTAAGTGTATGATACATTTCAAAGCAATTTAGTATATATGCTAAGGTAGGGTTCAAGGTTAGTTTTCTCTAAACAGATATTCTAATTTATTCAGTATATTTACTGAAAAGACTACCATTTCCTCCACTGAATTTCGCTGTTGTCTTTGTCATAAATCAAAAGGTTCTATATGTTTGGATCTGTTTCTGGACTCTACTCTGTTCCATGGACCCATTTGTCTATTGTTGCACCTACATTCTGTCCTGGTCACTGTAGCTTTATGGCACCTGGTACAATATCTGGTACTATAAGTATCCAACTTTGTTATTCCTTAAGATTATTATAGTTATTCTACTTCATTTATATTATATATTTTAGAATCAGCTAGCCAATTTTGACAAAAACAGCTTCTTATAAATGTATTAATAAATTAAAATATTAAACTAAAAAATAATAAATTAAAAATTTATTAAGGAGATGATTTTCTATGAGACAAGGGGCAGAATGTTTCAGGTGTGAAAGTAATCATTTACATATTTTGTCATTCACTCAGGAAGCATTATTGAACAGCAATGATTGGGGCAAGAATAGTTGAAGGAATTATTTTTCCCAGCCCCTAGCAAGAGAGAAAAATAAAACAAAAATTATATTGTTTAGGATCTGATATAGTAATTTGACTTGTGTCTTTTTAGTAAGTAGAGGAAATACAGCCCAGTCCTTTTTCAATTGTACAACAATTTTACACTTGCAAGATAAAATAGCACTGGACTTTTATTTTGCCTAATGGGAGCTCAGTCTCTAGGTTAAACTTCAAAAGCAATTTCAAAATGTCTAAGACATATTGAAGTATAATTTCATGCTTTAGTAATGTTCAAAAATTTCTAACTTGCCTTAACCCAATATTTTTTATAATAAAATAAAAATAAACCATTTGCTTAAAATTTTCAATAATTTTAATATTTTGACCCTGAAATGATGTTGAAAATAGTTCCCAAGGCTAGAAAAGGAAATTTTATTTTAAAAAATTATCTTCGTTGACCCTCTTTTGACCAAGAGTTGTCGATTTCGGGGAAGGATAGGAGACAAATATGTTTCTGAACCATGTAAGACCGATGAGCTCCCCAGCATGTTTCTTTCTGCATTCTGCATCTCCTCCATCCTTGTATGCATTTAATTTTGTGTTTCATCTGTTGCCTCATAGCCCTTTCTGCTGCTTCTCTTACTAGAATACTTTCTGCCACACATGGAGGAAGTATTTTTCCTTAAGAACCTACCCTTCCTGGGTGCAGTGGCTCATGCCTGTAATCACAGCACTTTGGGGGGCCAAGGCCAGCAGATTGCTTGAGCCCAAGAGTTAGAGACCAGCCTAGGCAACATAGTGAGAACCAATCTCTAACAAGAAAAAAAGTAAGCCAGGCATGGTGGGGTCTGCCTGTAGTCCCAGCTACTCAGAAGGCTGAGGTGGGAGGATCGCTCGAGCCCGGGAAGCCAAGGTTGCATTCCACTTCACGCCAGCCTGGATGACAGAGAGAAACCCTGGATGACAGAGCAAAACCCTTCACGCCAGCCTGGATGACAAAGCAAAACAAACAAACAAACAAACAAAAGAAAACCTACACTCTGTCCCACCCCAAGAAGTTAGGAAGCCAGTGTCATTGTGTGGGCGGGCTAAACAATGTGGTTGTCGACAGCAAGAAGTTATGATCTCTAACCAGTATCACAGCAGTATCACAGTCCTATTTATCTAATCTCTGCTTTGTGAGTATGTGGAGGAGGTTGCAGAGTTGGGAATGAGGGAGAGCTGAGGATGGGGAGGAAGAAAGAAAATGAGCAGTGCCCTGCTATCCTGGGCTTAGCTGCATGGCATCCTGAAGTGTGTCTAGCCTGGTTAAAATGCAAGAAATATACTTTTTGAAACCTAGCGACAAAATAAATAGTGCCGTTTCTCTTAATGTGAAGTGTTAGTGATGTAGAAGAATTATTATTCTCAAAGCCTTCAGATGATAAAATGCAAAAGTCATTCAGTGATCCAAAGACCACAGAGCATTAGCAAGTAGCCAGATACCCAGTCTTGAAGAATAATAAGGCATTGTAAAATGGCTTGATAAATCAAGTTCTCAAGTTGCTGTGTTTTTCAAAATCCTTAATTGGGTATTAAAACTCAGTTTTACTTTCCTGGAATTGAAGCTGAACGTTATCTTCAGGAAATAACCTGGAAGACCATTCTTCTTCATTTCCTCCTTTGAATATATCAAGTTTCAAATCAGGGAAATGAAAAGAGAAGAAAAGAATGATGTATGAAGTCAAATGGAAGACTGAGCTAAAAATAACTCTTCTAAAATAAAAAACAAAATATGCTAAAATCAGCTAGAATGGGCTGAAAAATTAGACAAGGAGCAAAATCAAAGCAAGAGTTTCATTGTTATATTCTTTAAGAATGCAAAGTGCTTCTCAAGCACTCGATATGAAAATGGTCAGATCTTAGTGCTCTCTAGTTAGAACTCTAAGAATAATGCCTTTTAATAATAATGCCTTGTCATAATATTGCTATACCACAGTACAGTTTTCCCATTTCCATTAGACATTAAATATAAGGCTCATTTTGGTATACAGTTGGGAATATTATTAAGGCAAAAATGTTAGAAGCAAGTGTTAAACATTTGAACTCAGAAACTGCCTACTGCACGTCAAACATCCATTTGGGCTACCTCCTTTGCAAACAAGGCTGTTTCATGAACACTGAATAAGACAGCAAAACAAATAGGCTAAGGAGAAGAAATGAGGATTTCTTACACATAACAAAAGGGCACATTGCTGAATAAATTAAATGGAACTAAAAAAAGATAAAGATATCAGTGTTTTTAAAGCATAATGCTAAAAGGCATAAGTAAACAGAACAGAGTAATGCTGACTCGATGGAATTTACATTCCTTACACTAGCTTGTCATTTATATTCAATTTAAAAATGGGTCATCATGTCAGAGCCTGCAATTTATGCCATTAAGGATATTTGAATACTGACAAGAAAACATTCCTTTTCTCAGGAACTGAGGTCATCTTATACTTTAAAAGGTGTATCATAGTTGTTGCTTTTAAAATGATATATTACAAATGATTTGCCATTTTAAATAAAAATTGAGGGAATAGAATTATTACCAAGTTCTCCGTAACAACTAGTGCTTTAGGACTACTCAACTAATAGGAAAGAAAAACAAAAACATCACAAGTGGTACTTCACAGAAAGAAAATATAGACATTTTTGTTTTTTAATTCAAATTGCTCTCAAAACCATAGCTGCTTCAATGCAAGAATACATTCTTTTTTTTTTTTTTTTGCCTCAGTTGATATCAGATAATCTTTCAGTATTTGGTGCAATGTCTACTTTAAGTAAATGCCTTTTTTTCCCTCCCACACAGGATGTGAGATTCAACTGTTCTCCTTAGTGGGTTCTCTCAGCAATTCTAGACCCCATGAAATAAATCTCTGA
>NW_026652291.1:75299720-75368613 GCF_009828535.3 Hylobates moloch
CTATGTCGCCCAGGGTGGAGTGCAGTGGCACAATCTCAGCTCACTGCAACCTCCACCTCCTGGGTTCCAGCCATTCTCATGCCTCAGCCTCCCAAGTAGCTAGGATTACAGGCACCCACCACCTAGCCTGGATAATTTTTGTATTATTTTTTTTTAAGTGGAGACAGGGTTTTACCATGTTGGTCAGACTGGTCTTGAACTCCTGACCTCAAGCGATCTGCCTGCCTCACCACTTATAATTAATAAGGATTATGACCTCTAGCTCCATCCGTGTTGCTGCAAAAGACATGATTTCATTCTTTTTTATGGTTGCGGAGTATATCATGTTGTGTATGTACCACATTTTTTCATCCAATTCACCACTTATTCCATGTCTGACTCCATGTCTTTGTTATAGTGAATAGCACAGCAATTAACATGAGAGTGCATGTGTCTTTTTGGTAGAATGATTTATTTTCCTTTGTCTATATACCCAATAATGGGATTGCTGGGTCAAATGATAGCTCTAAGTTTTCTGAGAAACCTCCAAACTGCTTTCAACACTGGCTGAACTAAATTACATTTCCACCAACAGTGTATAAGTATTCTTTTTTCTCCACAACTTGGCCAGCATCTGTTATTTTCTGACTTATATAAGTTGGTTATCTCATTGTGGCTTTGATTTGCATCTCTGATGATTAGTGATGATGAGTATTTTTTCATGATTTTTGGCTGCTTATATGACTTCTTTTGACATATCTATTCATGTACTTAGCCCCCATTTTTAAATGGGGTTGTTTTGTGCTTGTTGATTTCAGTTACTTACAGATTCTGGATATTACACTTTTGTGAGATACCTAGTTTTTTGAATATTTTGTGTCATTCTGTAGTTATCTATTTGGCTTCTTGAAGAAGGTGGCATTTGTGCAGTGATGCCAGTTTATACTTCAATTGATCTGTGGCTCCTTCCGGAATGACTCACTAAATCCTACAGCTCTTATTTGTTAGCTGATGTTCTTGAGCCCTGCTAATGGCCCCTGTACCCTGTAGTTTCAACTGAATAGTGAACATAAACCCTTTATCTTTGTAAGAGTCTATCAGACTGCTTACTAAAAAGGCTTTCTATTACTGAGACCCTATCAGGTTTGCAGCACTACAGGTGAATTGAGAAAGCAACATTAAGTTCCATAACAATTATTAATATGAGTATATAATGATTATGACAGTGATATATAATAAAAGTCACCCTTAAAGTTTTAAAATCTATGTGTACAATTTGTTCTTGTTTAAGTTATTTTAATAGGCCCTAAAGCTCTATGTATTTTCTTGTTATTGTTTCTATAAAGGTAAATATTGATTTCTTCAGAGTTTGTAACATGTTGATTATTAGAAAACAAAGTAGACCATTGCTCATTGCCTATGATAGATGTAGCAGAAAATGTTAAAGTTGAGTCATTTTAGTACAACCATATTGCTTTTTAATAAATTTATCTTTCTTTACTGGTTCCTTTGAAAGTGGCATTTAGATTGCAGGTGTTCTTGTATAGGGTAACGACAGTTTCGGCTGCAAGGATAAACTTCTGGGAGTAATCTAGATGTCAATTGTTCTCATATTTATGAATTTCCTCCAAAGACTTCAGTGAGGTAATGAAGAAAATCGTAGTTTACAAAGAGGTGAGAGGACAAAAGATAAACATATGGCAAACATGGTGGCAATATTTTTATCTTTTAGCTCTCATAATGATGGTATTCAAATTACATTTACTTGATTATTTATTACCTTGACTTTATTTTCTGAGCATGATGATTGATTCCTCATATTGACTTTTTGCTTTACCTTTTTGCATGACTGTTTGCAATATTTAAATAACCTCAACTAATCAATAAAAGCTTTTTCCCTTTAATTATGGTGATTACGTTGAAGAATCAAGTTGTCTCTTTTATAGAAACAGTAATATTAAACCTAACTTTGATGTCAACTCTTTGTTATTTTAGGAAAGAATGTTTGGATAATACTAATTACTCATTAAAGTCAATTCTACTATCTTTTTTGCTAATAAATATCCCTTCTATTTATTGATCTTTAAGAAAAGTAACTAGATCCTACTAATGCCAGTAATATAAGAACTTATTTTTTTTTTTTACTGTGAAAATTTGGTTTATATATCAGATAGAAAAGCAATCCTTAGGAGAATATTTTCTAACATAACTCTTTGGGCAAAAGGTAGCTGATGTTATAATTTATTAATGCCAGTTTAACAGTTACCTAGCTGAGAACTTTAGTGAGCATCAATGTACAATCTTTGTCAAGAAAATTGGAGCAGAAAAGTCTAGAATCATCAGATTCCTGTTTATAAGCTGAATGAGCCTTTCACCGTGGATGTCTTCAGATTGCCCTTATTTTTTTAAGAAAATTTCTTTAAGCCCTTTTAATTATACCAGAAACTACACTTTTTTATTCTTTTTTTTTTTTTTTTTTTTTTTTGCGCCGGAGTCTCTCTCTATCCCCCAGGCTGGAGTGCAGTGGCACAATCTCGGCTCACTGCAACCTCTGCCTCCCATGTTCAAGCGATTCTCCTGCCTCAGCCTCCTGAGTAGCTGGGATTACAGGCACACGCCACTACGCCCCGCTAATTTTTTGTATTTTTAGTGGAGACAGGGTTTCACTGTGTTGCCCAGGCTGGTGTCGAACTCCTGACCTCAGGGGATCTGCTTGCCTCAGCCTCCCAAAATGCTGGGATTACAGGCATGAGCCACCGTGCCCAACCCTAGAAACTACACTTTTTAAAAGCTTTACTGTAGATAAATAAGCAGAATTCTCCTTGAACAGAAGAATAAATAGCATATGAGTTTTCAATAAGAATTTATCTTTTGAATCTGTGAAATGAGACTGGAAACACAGAAGGCAACATTCTACGGATAGCTGCCAGTTCAACTGGGAGTTAAAAGAACTCAGAAGAAGCTGGACCAACAACCCGAAATTGAAACAGAAATTATCAAGGAGTCATAGAGTAATAGGATCTTGACAACTCTGATTTTAAAAAGATACCTTAAAGCCCAGGAAATAACCAATTGCCTAATGCTTTAATTTTTATAACAAAATGCGAGCTAAGTTGGATGTCCAGCCTATGATTGAACACATACAGCAAGCAACTTACTGCTATACTTCTCTTTTATATTTCTACTAAAAGTCATTTTAATAAAATTAAATCAATTGATATTCATCCTAGCTTTATCCTTGGCAGGTTAAATTGAACCATTCTCATCACACAGAGCTTATCAACAGCACAGTGAAGAGAGAAATGAGCATTGTGGAGCCAAAGGAGGCTATTACACTCCTTTCATTGCAGAATTTAGAAACTATTTCTATTAATGTAGGTTTAGGATGGCATTAGCTTTTGTGGATGAACCACGCAGTTGACACAAAGTGAACTCAGGAGCAACTGTAACCTCAAATCAGTTTTAACAATGTTGCTGCCAAGTCATGTATCTCAATACACTACTTTAGAATCTACTTCTTCCTCCTTTTATTAGTAAGTTTTTAGTTTATCCTCTGGATTTCTCAAAATCACATCACCTGTGTAAATGTATTGAGCACATGCTTATAATTCGGTCCAAATCGTTAACAAACATGTTTAAAAAAAGAGATATAAAGACCTAGACATTTGATACACCCATAGAAGCTTATAGATTTATATTAACTCTTAATCAGTGTCATCTGTACAGTCATTTACTCAGTTTGTAATCCAGTTAATTAGAGTAGCATTTAGCTCTTCCTCCTCTTTGGCAAGCAATGTATCATTGACATGCTTTTCATATGCCAGTTGATATCCAGATATCCTGCTGTTACATATGACTTATCTTTGAAATTAATACTGCCATTAAAGAAAAAGAATTTTCACTTTTTCTTTCTTTATCCCCCTCCTTCCACAATTCAGTCACTAAGTACAGCAGATTTTCTTCTGAACATGTTTATGTAATCATTTCTCTTTTCATTCTCCTTGTTGTACCTTCATCCAAGCAAACTGCACCTCAATTTATTGCCTCTTATCATAGATGGATCCATGTTTAATGAAACTTGAAGCTGATACCATTTGAGGAATCCTATTTTATAAAAATAATACAAAATTATGAAGTAATTATGCATATTGAAGGGAGTCAAGGCAAGGAAGGAGCTTAAGCTTAGCTTCACAGTAAAGCTGCCACTGTGCTTCACTGGTTGATCAGGTGTTTGGAGTAGAGTGGTAACAAGTCTGGCAAGGCTCCTGTTCCCATTGCACTTGAGTTCTAACCATAAGAAATAATTCTACCGCATTAAGACTAGCATTGGGTCATGGTCCATGATGCTAATTTAATATGAGCATAACACTGGTTCAACATTTTTGCCAGAATTTGTTGTTTTGTGTTTTTAAAAATTGATATGTCATTTATAATAGTCCTCTTTTTCTCTCCTTCTTATTATTATTTTAGACTCAGATGCAGATTCCTCTTCCTCCCAACCCACACTCTATTCAGATCTGTTCTTCCCAACTTGAACTTGACTTTCATCTTAATGTTTTAATTTGAAGCATCTGCCCCTGGAAAGCTATTTTCTAAATTTCTGGTTCCCAGTCTCCTGATTTCCTAGTTCCTCCATCTCAAGGACACTGGAACATAGGATGAGTAGGCAGGTAAAATGTTCAGTTGTAAAAAACAGGGACTGGAAATTCATGCTTTGTGTTCTTTACCATGGACTTATTCCTTGCTGTGAATGTCAGGAGAGTCTGTGGAACCATATTTGTAATTTTGCTCTTTTATAAAATCCAATATGTATTATGATCATAAGTACATGAACATTCATTTATCACCTTAAATTATATGTATAGGAGAACCTTGACATTGCTGTATACCAAGCTCTTTCTGAATGTCTACTTTTATATTGTGAAATTTACATCCTGAATAACACTATTGTATGATCTTTTAAAATGTAAACCAGTGAAAATGAACTGCCTGTATTAGGAACCACAGGAAAGCTTTTTAAAGAGCAGATTTCCAAATTTTGCCTCACCACATGCATAGAGAACAACAAATGTCTTCATGGAAAATGATAAAGTCAGTGATCACAACTTCTAACAAGCACCAGAATCACCAAAAGGGCTGGTTACAATGCAGATGGTGGGGCACCAACCCAGTAGTTTCCGATTAAGTCAATTTGGAGTGACCCCCAAGACTTTGCATTTGTAACAAGTTCCCAAGTGATACTGATGCTACCAGCTCATGGGTTACCCTTTGAGAAGCCCACTGGACTAGGACTTCTCAAAGCCCAGTGTCATGTACAGAGGCATACTTTTACCACAGGTTCACTGTGAATACTATTTAAATCAACGCCTCACCAAAATTACAAACTTCCACATGTCGTAAATTTAACAATCACTTATAAGTGGTCAACTGTAAATCCATAAATGCCAACAGTCTACTGAACTTGATCTGCCTTTTTTACAGTTGAGTACTAAACTGAAGCTTAACTTTTTTTTTTTTTTTTTTTCTAAAAAGGGACACACCTCTTTTATTCAAGTACCTGGACAATACTGTAATTGAGACTGAAAATCCAATGGCAATGTCCAAATGCAAAGATCAAGCTTTTATTTAAATTTCTAGCTGGATAACTGCTTCTATGTTATCTTCTCATTCTGGGACCCAGGTGACAAGCCATTGTCATGGCAGAGGAAGGGAGAAATGGCTGAAGCTTACTATGGCTCTTATGCTTCTGCGTTGACATAATGTATGGCATTTCTGCTTACAGTCCATTGTGCAAATAGTTATATGGCTCAGCCAGAGGGCAGTGTATCACATGATCACATGTGTTGCTGTGTAATCCTATAGGTTGGGCATCAAATAATTAGACGCAAAAGTACAATATTACGTACTAGGAACTAGACTTTATATTTAGCTCTACATAGTCCAGAGAATATGCTCAGAAGTTGCAGTGACTAATAGAAGACTTCAGAATAAAGAATGGGTTATTTCTTTTCTAAAAAATAAATCTTGTGTATATTTGAAGTTTACAACATGATGTCATGGGATACATATAGTAGGAAAATGGTTATTAAAGTGAAGCAGATTAACAAATTTATTATCTCAGTTACTTTTTTGTGTGCAAAAGCAGCTAAAATATTATTTTAAAAAATCCCTATTACAAAAAATTTTTATTAAGTTTAGTCCTCACGTTGTACAGTAGATCTCTAAACTTGTTCACCCTATGTATCTCCTATTTTATGCCATTTTTTCTCTCCCTGCACCCCCACCTATGGTAAACAGTTTGCATTAGTCTGCTTTCACAGTGCTATAAAGAATACCCAAGGCTGGGTAATTTATAAAGAAAAGAGGTTTAATTGGCTCATGGCTCCTCAGGCTTCACAGGAACCATAGTAGATTCTGCTTTTGGGGAGGTCTTAGAAACTTCCCAATCATAACAGAAGGCAAAGGGGGAACCAGCACTTCACATGGCCAGAGCAGGAGGAAGGTGGGGGAAGGTGCCACATACTTTTAAACAACCCGATCTCATCAGATTCACTATTATGAAAACAGCACCAAGGGGGAAATCTACCTCCATGATTCAATCAGCTTCCATTAGGCCCCACCCCCAACATTGGGATTACAATTCAACATGAGATTTGGATGGGGACACATATCCAAACTCATTCCAGCCCTGGCCCCTCCAAATCTCATGTCCTTCTCACATTGCAAAATACAATCACGCCTTCCCAATAGTCCCCCAAAATCTTGACTCATTCCAGCATTAACTCAAAGGTTCAAAGTCCAAAGTGTCATCTGAGACAAGGCTAGTCCCTTCTGTCTATAAGCCTTTAAAATCAAAAACAAGTGAGTTACTTCCAAGATACAATGGGGCATGGGCATTGGGTAAATACTCCCATTCCAAAAGAAAGAAATTAGCCAAAAGAAAAGGGCTACAGGCCCCATGCAAGTCTGAAACTCAGCAGGGAAGTCATTAAATCGTAAAGCTCCAAAATAATTTTCCTTGATTCCATGTCTCACATCCAGGGCACGCTGGTGTCAGGGGTGAGCTCCCAAGGCCTTGGGCACTTCCACTTCTATAGCTTTGCAGGGTTCAGTCCCTACAGCTGCTCTCATTGGCTGGTATTGAGTGTCTGCAGCTTTTCCAGGTGCACAGTTCAAGCTGCTGGTGATCTAAAATTCCAGGATCTGGAGGATGGTGGCCCTCTTCTAACAAACCCACTAGACAGTGCCCCAGTGGGGACTCTGTGTGGGGGCTCCAATCCCACATTTCCCCACTGCACTGCCCTAGTATAGGTTCTCCATGAGGGCTCCACTTCTGCGGCAGGATTCTGCCTGGCCATCCAGGCTTTTCCATACATCTTCTGAAATCTAGGAGGAAATTCCCAAGCCTCAACACTTGCATTCTGTGCACCTGCTGGCTTAACACCACATGGAAGCCACCAAGGCTTATGACTTGCATCCTCTCAAGCAGTGGCCCAAGCTGTACCTGTACCCAAGCTGGGCTCCTTTTAGCCATAGCTAGAACTGGAGTGGCTGGGATGGGAGAGAGGTGTCCTGAGGCTGCACAGGGAAGAAGCATGCTGGGTCTGGCCCACAAAACAATTCTTCCCTCCTACTCCCCCAGGCCTGTGTTGGGAGGGGCTGTAGCAAAGTTCTCTGAAATGCCTTCAAGGCCTTTTTCTCCATTGTCTTGGCTATCAGCACTTATTTTCCTTTTAGTTATGCAAATTTCTGCAGGCTGCTTAAATTGCTCCCATGAAAATAGGAAACTTTCCTATTTTTCTTTTCTATCACATGGCCAGGCTACAAATTTTCCAAACTTTTATGCTCTGGTTCCCTTTTAAATCAGAATTTCCAATTACAGGTCATTTCTTTGCTCACTCACATAAGCATAGGTTGTTAGAAGTAGCCACGTTACAAACTTGAACGCTTTGCTGCTCAGAAATTCCTTTCACCAGATACTCTAAAATATCACTCTATAAGTCCAAATTTCCACAGATCCCTATAGCAGGGGTACAATGCAGCCAGGTTCTTTGCTAAAGCATAACAAATGTGATTTTTGTTCCACTTCCAATAACTTCCTTATCTCCATCTGAGACCTCATCAGCCGGGGCATCTCTGTCCATATCACTATCAGCATTTCAGTCACAACCATTCAACAAGTCTCTAGGAAGTTCCAGATTTTCCCTTATCTTCTTGTCTTCTTCTGAGTCCTCCTAACTCTTCCAACCTCTGCACATTACACAGTTCCAAAGTTGCTTCCACATTTTCAGGTATCTTTATAGCAATGCACCACTCTCGGTACCAATTTTATGTATTAGTCCATTGTTGTACTACTATAAAAAAAATCTGGGACAGGATAATTTATAAAGAAAAGAAGTTTTATTGGATCATGATTCCAGATTCCACAGGCTGTACAGAAAGCATAGCATAGCTTCTACTTTTGGGGAGGCCTCAGGAACATGGCTTCCAATCATGGGGCAGGCAAAAGGGGACCCAACACTTCACATGGCTGGAGCAGGAGTAAGAAGCAGGGAGGTGCCACACACTTTTAAATGACCAGATCTTGTGAGAACTCACTTACTATCATGAGAACAGGACCAAGGGGGTAATCCTCCTCCATGATCCAATCACCTCCCACCAGGCCCCACCTCCAACATTGGGGATTACAATTCAACAAGAGATTTTGTTGATGACACAGATCCAAACATGTCACAGTTTCATTTGCTATCTCTGTGTATTTGAGCACTTTTTAAAAAATGTATGTTATGCATGTAAGTGACATCATGTAATATATTTTTTCTGTGTCTGGATTATTTTACTTAGCATAACGTCTTCCAGGTCCAGCCATGTTGTGGCATATGGCAGTATCCCTCTTTTTTTAAGACTGAATACAATTCTATTGTATATGCCATATTTTCTTTATCCATTCATCTGTCAATGGACATTTAGGTTATTTCCAGACCTTGGCTATTATGAAGAATGCTGTAATAAACATGGGAATATAGGTATATTTACAAGGTGGTGAGTTCATCTCCTCTGTATATATACCCAGAAGATGGATTGCTTGGTTGTATGGTAGTTATATTTTTAATTTCTTCAGGAGTCTACATACTGTTTTCCATAATGGCTGCACCAATCAACATTCACCACAACAGTGTATTGGAGTTCCTTTTCTATATACCCTTGCCAACTTGTGTTATCTCTTGTCTTTTTGATAACAGCCATCTTTATGAGTGTGAGGTGCTATATCACAGTGATTTTAAGAACAGCTATTTCTTATCTACACACTATTAGAAAAAAAATACAAGGCCGAGTGATCGACAAACTGAAAAGGAAAGAGGCTTACTATAGTTCTGGCCAGTCCATTCCTGAAAATAGAAAGTATTAGCCAAGTTCTTTGCTTTTCCATCTGTAATGCAGAATTAGAAAACATCCCATAGCCGTTTAGGGATATTAAAGATAATATGAGGATTTATTATTTTTCAGAGAGGCTAAGTAATTTCCCCCAAGATATTTTCAAGGTTCTGTGTTGCCTCTGGGAAAAAAATTCTCAAAAGTCTAAATGTATTTTTAGTTGTTATTAATGCCATGACATTGTACTTACTCTGGATAGAATATATGAAAACTGAATTTCTGACCTAGTTAAAATAAATTTAAATTGCTTTAACCTTTTTTTTGTACTTTGATAGATTGTGTACTCTCTACTCTTATATGAATAGGGCCAAGGGCACTTGGTAATAAAATTAACTTTGATCTCCTTTCTAAACTTAATAGAATTATGTTACATATTTGTTTATATATAATTAATGCTTGGAATAACACATTTTACTCCTCTGGCATAGCTTTCTACTCACCTATTTTCTACACATACAGTCATGCATTGCTTAAATATGGGGTTAGGCAAGTTCAATTTTGTCACTGTGCAAAGATCATAGAGTGTACATACACAAACCTAGATGGTATAGCCTACTACGTACCTGGGCTACAAACCTGCACAGTATATTACTGTACTGAACACTTTAGGCAATTTAACACAATACTATTTGTGTATCTAAGCATTTCTAAACATAGAAAAGCTACAGTAAAAAATATGACATAAAAAATAGAAAATGATACACCTCTACAGGACAGTTACCATGAATGGAGCTTGCAGGACTGGAAGCTATTCTGAGTGAGTCACTGAGTGAGTGGAGAGTAAATGTGAAGACCTAGGACAGTACTGTACACTACTGTAGACTTCATAAACACTGTAAATTTAGGCTACACTAAATTTATACAAGAATATTTTTATTTCTTCAAAAATAAATTAACCTTAGTTTACTGGAACTTACTTTCTTTTAAAAATTTTTAATTTTTTAAAACTTGTTGACTCTTTTGTAATAACACATCTTAAAACCAAACACACTGTACAGCTGTACAAAAATATTTTCTTTCTTTATATCTTTATTGCTTTTTTCTAATTTTCTTTTTTTTAAAAAAAAAAAAAAAAAACTTGTTTGTTGAAAACTAAGACACACAGACATTAGCCTATACCTACACAGGGTCAGGATCATCAATATCACTGTTGGTCACCTCCATATTTTGTCCCACTTGAATGTCTTCAGGGGTAATAACATGAATGAAGCTGTCATCTCCTATGATATCAGTGCCTTCACCTGCAATATCTCCTAAAAGATCTGACTGAGGCTTTTTTACAGTTAACTTTTTTATATATAGAAGTAGGTTACACTCTAAAATAGTGATAAAATATACAGTACAGTAAATACATAAATTAGTGATAGTCATTATTATAAAGTATTATGTCCTATACATAATTATATGTGCTATATTTTTATATGACTGGCAGTGCAGTATGTTTGTTTATACCAGCATCACCACAAACTGGTGAGTAATGCATTATAACTACAGCATGATGATGGCTAAGACATCACTAGGCAATAAGAATTTTTCAGCTCTGTTATAACCCGTCATTGACTGAAACATTCTTAGGTGGCTCATAACTGTACTTAAAAAAATTTACTTACTGAAAATTTTGTTGCTAATGGAAGAAAATCTTTTTCTTTTCCAGTTTTACTGAGGTAAAATTGACAAATAGGAATTGTATATATTTAAGGGGTATAACTTGATGTTTTCATATATGTATATGTTGTGAAGTAATCACCAAAATTAAGCTAATTAACAGGTGTATCATATCTCATAATTACCATTTTCTTGTGTAGCGGGTTGGAGGGGTGCATGGGACACTTAAGATACACCCTCAGCAAATTTCAAGTAAATACTGGTATTTTTTGCTCATCATCACTGGTCATCAGAGAAATGCAAATCAAAACCACAATGAGATACCACCTCACACCAGTTAGAATGGCGATCATTAAAAAGTCAGGAAACAACAGGTGCTGGAGAGAATGTGGAGAAATAGGAATGCTTTTACACTGTTGGTGGGAGTGTAAACTAGTTCAACCATCGTGGAAGACAGTGTGGCGATTCCTCAAGGATCTAGAACTAGAACTACCATTCGACCCAGCGATCTCATTACTGGGTATATACCCAAAGGATTATAAATCATGCTACTATAAAGACCCATTCACACGTATGTTTATTGTGGCACTATTCACAATAGCAAAGACTTGCAACCTACTCAAATGTCCATCAATGATAGACTGGATTAAGAAAATGTGGCAAATATACACCATGGAATACTATGAAGCCATAAAAAAGGATGAGTTCATGTCCTTTGTAGCAACATGGATGAAGCTGGAAACCATGATTCTGAGCAAACTATCACAAGAACAGAAAACAAAACACCGCATATTCTTACTCATAGGTGGGAACTGAACAATGAGAACACTTGGACACAGGGTGGGGAACATCACACACCAGGGCCTGTCATGGGGTGGGGGGGATCAGGGAGGGATAGCATTAGGAGAAACACCTAATGTAAATGACAAGTTAAAGGGTGCAGCAAACCAACACGACACATGTATGCATACGTAACAAACCTGCATGTTGTGCACATGTACCCTAGAACTTAAAGTAAAATAATAAAAAAAAAAACCACTGGTATTTTTAACTATCATCACCATGCTGTATATTAGATCTCCAGAACTCATTCATTTTCCTAATTGAAACTTTCTTTGTTCCCTTTGAGGAATATCTCTCTATTTCTAACCTCCACCCCTCCCAGTGTCCCTGGCAACAACTTTACTCTCTACTTCTTTGAGTTTGAGTATGGACTGCAAGGAAAAAATTCTAATTGCTCTTTTACAATAGGCAGCAGCTGAGCTGTCAAGAGTATAACTACTTTTATACCAATTCGCTCAGGGATGTCTGTTGTGATGTAAGTGGCTTCATGGACCCTTCACTGGTGGCTTGCTGTTAAGATAGTGCAGAGAATTATGTTATTGAATTTTTTAACTTTTATTTTATTCTCTGGCAATTCCCAAGTACCAAGAGCTATGATGTAAAAGGTGCTACCTGTTTACCGGCTGCCACAATAAACAGGACAACTTTTAATTTCCATGACTACTGAAATCCAACAATAATAGTGGGATGCCTTGATAAATCCAAATGACAGTTCAGAACACCTAGGACCTGGGGTCTGAGACAAGAATCATGGCAACACTTGATGTGATTGAACAGCAGTTACCATGAATGGAGCTTGCAGGACTGGAAGTTATTCTGAGTGAGTTTATATCACCACTAATCTACATCTCCACTAACAATGTATGAGAGATTCTCTTTCTCCACATCCTCACCAGCATTCATTATTGCCTGTCTTTTGGGTAAAAGCCACTTTAACTGGGATGAGATGATATCTCATTCTAGTTTTAATTTTCATTTCTCTGATGATCAGTGATGCGGAGCATTTTTTCATATACCTATTGGTCATTTGTATGTCTTCCTTTGAGAAATGTCTATTTAGATCTTTTGCCTCTTCTTTAATAATATTATTTGCTTTTTTCCTATTGAGTTGTTCGAGATTTTTAATATTTGAGTGCTTAAAAGAAATTTAACTCATGAAGATAGAGAACAGAATGATGATTTCCGGGCTGAAAAGGGTAGTGGGAAGGGGGAGATAAAGAGGGAATAATTAACGCATACAAAAATACAGTTAAAAATAATAATATCTAGTATTCAGTAGCACAGTTGGGCAACTACAATTCAAAATAATTGATTGTATATATCAAAATAACCAAAAGAGTTAAATTGAAATGTTCCTACACAAAGAAATGATAGATGCTTGAGGTGATGGATATCCCAATTACACTGACTTGATCACTACATATTGTATGCCTATATAAAATATCACATGTACCCCAAAGATATGTACAATTCTTATGTATCCACGAAAATTAAAAATTAAAAAAGGAACAGATAGAATCAAAAAGAGAAAATATTTTAGATTAGATATGTGTAAAGTTATAGAAGATGGAAGTGAGTAGAACTTATCTGGGAGTAATTAATACGCTACTTATTAGAAGGGAAGAAGGAGGAGAAAGGATTTGGGATGAATCCGTGGAAGGGTTTGAATTACAGGTTAGTATGTTTAGATAGCTTGTTGCAAAAGGGCATGACTAAAGTTACCAAACAGAAAAACAGGTGAACAAAGCAGCAACCTGAGATGATTAATCTGGCTACAGTATGCAAAATGGATTGTTGTAAAGGAGTTGGGGAAGATACCAAGAGTAGATAAGGGTGGAGGACAGATTGGGAGGGGGTCAAGGGAGACTTCTAGAATGTGAAAAATTATCTACGTCTTGATCTGGTGGCTGGGCTCAAGCATATACCTACACAGAATGTCAACAAACTGAGCATTTAATACTTGCTTACTTTACTGAATGTTTTACTTCAATACCAAATTATTAATAAAAGAAAAACAATGCTTATGAGGATGGAGGCTGGGGACAATGGAGAGTGATTATCTTTTCCTCATCTCTTGTATCTAATCCATCAGTAAACCTAAGTGATTCCACCTCCAAAACATATCTTGATTCTAACTACTTGTTTCCATCTCTACTACTTTCTTCCTAGTCCAAGCTAATGCTATCACTCAGCTGGAATATTACAGTGCCTTTCTAACTGTCTTCTTTGCACTTCTACTTCTGTTCCACCCCTCCCAGTTTGTTCTTGGTACAGGGGCCAAAGTCAGATCCTTTAGAAAAGATCATGTCACTCAAGCTGAAAATCCCTCAGGGCTTTCATCCCATTCAACTGACTCTCATACAACCTCCTAAATCTGATTTACCAAGCTCCACATGACCTGATCTTTGCCTACCTCCACACCAACCCATCCTGCTATGCTCTAGATACACTGCCCTTTCTTTTCCTCTAACATGCCACACTCTTTCTCAGTCTACGGCCCTGGAACTAGCTATTATTACTCTGACTAGAATGCTTTTTCCTGTTTTTCCTGGACTTTTTCTTGTCACACAAATCTCCATTTAAACATTAGCCCTTTAGAAGGTGGCTGTTACATGCTAGTAACAGGAGACAGACAAGATATAAACATTACTTAAATACAAAAAATATCAACAGTGACAGGTGCCAGGCAGAGAACTGATGTAGCATGATGTGACAGTGTCATTAGAAAGGCCTTTCAAAGACTTGCTAAATCACCCCTCTGTCTCTCATGCTTATCATCTTCTCCCCCTTTGGAAACACTGTGGTATTCACAACACTGGATTTAAATTCTACCTTCCCTGCTGTGTAACCATTTACACATCATTTAGCTTCTAAGAATGTCCGTGACTGCATCTTTAAAATAGAAATAATGGTATTTTCTTCCTCATAGATTCGTTGGGAGATTTGCATGAGATATTCATGAAAAGCAGTTAGCACAGTGACTATCACTTATTAGCAATTGTTATTAACCTAAGTGAAATAGGGTTTAATAAATGTTAGCTATTGTGATGTTGTGGTACAAAGTACTAGTGGGTGAACATGAGGTATTCACATTTTTAGGCTTCAAGCTGAGACATCATCCTCATTAAACTAACACAGGAACAGAAAACCAAACACCACATGTTCTCATTTAGAAGTGGAAGCTGAACAATGAGAACACATGGACACAGGAAAGGGAACAACACACGCTGGGGCTTGTTAGGGCAGAGTGGGGGAGCAGGGAAAGGAGGAGTGTTTTAGTTTGTTTTCATGCTGCCAACAAAGACATACCCGAAACTGGGAACAAAATGAGGTTTAATTGGACTTATAGTTCCACATAGCTGGGTGAGGCCTCAGAATCATGGCGGGAGGTGAAAGGTACTTCTTACATGGCGGTGGCAAGAGAAAAAAATGAGGAAGAAGCAAAAGCAGAAACCCTTGGTAAACCCATCAGATCTTGTTAGACTTAATCACTATCATGAGAATAGCATGGGAAAGACCAGCCACTATGATTCGATTACCTCCCCAGGGTCCCTGCCACAACATGTGGGAATTCTGGGAGATACAATTCAAGTTGACATTTGGGTGGGGACACAGCCAAACCATATCAGAGAGCATCAGGATAAATAGCTAATGCAAGTTGGGCTTAATAACTAGGTGATGGGTTGATAGGTGCAGCAAACCACCTGGCACATGTTACCCTATGTAACAAACCTGTACACCCTGCATGTGTATCCCAGAACTTAAAATAAAATAAAATTAAAAAAAAAACATTTTTAGGGTACCAAGGACCATCACCTCACATAGGTAACAAATGAGTATTTTGTCTACATCAAAGGTACCATATATCCAAAAATACACGGTATTGTCTGAGGCATGTGAACCAGAGCAACTCTATCTTAAATAAGCTGGGTAAAATGAGGCTGAAACCTACTGGGCGGCATTCCCAGATGGTTAAGGCATTCTAAGTCACAAGATGAGATAGGAGGTCAGCATAAAATACAGGTCATAAAAGACCTTACTGATAAAACAGGTTACAGTGAAGATGGCCAAAACCCATCAAAACCAAAATGGCTACGAGAGTGACCTCTGGTCGTCCTCACTGCTACACTCCCATCAGCGCCATGACAGTTTACAAATGCCATGGCAACATAAGGAAGTTACACTATATGGTCTAAAAAGGAAAGGCATGAATAACCCACCTTAGCATATCATCAGGAAATAACCATAAAAATGGGCAACCAGCAGCCCTTGGGGATGCTCTATGGAGCAGCCATTCTTTTATTCCTTTACTTTCTTAATAAACTTGCTTTTACTTTGCACCGTGGACTCGCCCTCAATTCTTTCTTGCGTGAGGTCCAAGAACCCTCTCTTGGGGTTTGGATCAGGACCCCTTTCCTGTAACAGTATCACATGACCAACCTTATCATTATATCTCAAAGACAATAGATACAGCATCTCAAAGTCTTAGATATATCATCTCTTTCCAAAATGACACTATTTTTAGCCTCACTAATAAAGCTTGCTAGATCACCCAAATTACCTTGAAGGAAGTTTCATTAAACACAGCTTTTATTTGCTCACAGGAATCTGAGAGATTATATTTTATTTTATATTGATAAAGTGATTCTGTTAACAGATCACAAACCATTCTATCAATACAAAGACAGTGAAAAGGCAAACAGGCAACTCTTTCATCTTTTTCTCTATCTGTGGAATAAGGTTAATGAGACGTTGCAACTTAACGCAAAATACTCTTTATAAAATAGGTTGCATATAAATAGAGAAATGTGACTCTTTTGTCTTAAATATGTGCCACAGGTATGCTTTTGAATTTTCGCAGGGTTCACGGGTTGTCTGGGAAAGTTCTGTAGGTTTGCAATGATTCTGACAAATAAAAGCTCTGCTATTGGCTAGGTCTAGCAACCTGGATACCAAAATTCAATACACTGCTTTCAACATGAATCTCAGCATTTTCTAGGATTGTTTATAATGTCTAAAACCAAATCTAAACTCGTGTAGAGAAGGATGAAGACATCTTTGAGCAAAGTATTATTTGAAAGTCAAAAGGAGCATCAAATAGGAATAGGTCTCCATTTCTTATCATCAGTTTTCTGTATTAGGTTACACCCTATGTTCTTACTCACTCAAAGAAAAAGACATTTTAAAAAAATTCTTACTACTACCAAACAGTATTAGTGCTAATTTCATAGTGTCATAATATATCTGATCAAGAACCCCTTTTATTAACGTTTAATACTATAATGGATTTTTTCTCATTTAATATTAATTGTTTTTTGCCATGTGTGTATTACTACTGTTTTTATTATACTTTTAAAGATTTTAGTACAAGTGAAAATGATTCTTATTAAACGTGTCAAAGTATTTTACAAAGAGAACGGTGTATAATCTGGCAAATTGTCAGATATCTTCAATTACTAAAGATCAAAGGGCAATTAAATTCCTGACTTTCAACTGAGTCTCGTTTGCATCAAAAATTAAAGAATTACTTAAAATATTGAGGTATTTTTAATAATAATAAATTATATTGCTGAATTTTCCTTTTTTCAAGCATCTTAAAATATTTCACAGAACGCTTTTCAGCAAATGCGCATCTTCTCCCAGGAAAGAGACCATGACTTAGGACTTACTCAGAAATGGAAAAAAGTAACTGTAACAGAACTAATATTTAAATTTTGAAAATTATACCAGGATTAAGTTAATACTTGCACTAGAATACTGCTGTGAAAATTGGAATATCAACAGTTAGATTAACGTCATTTTACAACTGACTCTTAGGATGCATTTGACATGTTTTGACTTTAAAAGTATCAATGTAAATCTTTAATTTTGCAATATTCATCATAGCAGTGACAAATGATGATTAAAACAAACTCTATCTGGAATGTTGCCATTTGCACTATTTTCTACTAAAGATAAACTTCATTTTATGTAGTTTTTATGTGGCAGATACTATGCCAAATGTGTTACACATCTCAATAACTGCAAGAGCTCTTTGAAGTAAATATAAGCTCTATGAGGGTAAATACGTAAATATCAGCTCTATGAGTTTGTCTGTTTTGTTCACAGATACACATCTAGTACTTAATACTGTGTCTGCCACATGGTAGGGGTTCAATATATATTTATTAAATTGAATAAATTTTACCGATGGGGTAAGTGAAAGTGCTGTGTACATAAACACAAAGCCATATTTTTGTTTGGCTAGATTCTTACCTTCCATCTTCGTGGTACTACAGAGCAGACTTTCTGAGAAAAACTCTCTTTTTCTTCCAAATGTAGAAAGAGCAATCCATAATTCTGCATATTTTTTTAGCTTTCTTCTGTGGGTTTACAACAGCAAGGCTTCCAAGCTGCAGATCAGATATTAGAACTGATTACTACAAGATAAATGGCACTCATGGGTAGGGGTTGTACCGATATTAAAATATAGTTTTAGAAGACTTCTAAAACTGATGTTCTCTTGAGGCCTTACATTTGCAGGACACCTGAGCTGAACTTTAGCCTATTGAGGTTAGCCCAGAATGATCAGAAAAGATAATTGTAGAGGCAATCTTAAGCAGACCGTATGTAGCTAAGTTCACTCACAGATCATCAATCCACTTTTATACCTTTCACTGGAATCAAGTTTTGTTCTATTCCCAATCTGGGATAAAAGAGAGACTATGAAGGTCCATGGAACCCGTCTGGAACTAGTGTGCTCAAAGATCAGGGAAATCCATGCATAGGGCTAACTTGGGATTTCGAGGTCACTGGACAAGGTCATTTAAGAGATCTCTTTTAAAATGCAGGTGGATACTGGATTAGGGAAGCCAAAAATAGGCAACACTGGTGAATCCAGAAGGCGAAAAGCCAAAGATCATGCCGGAAGTCTCTCTTTATGGCCATTTTCCCTGTCTGCACCCAACGTGTCCACTGCTATTTCTTTAGCACAGGTTCCACATATTTTGGAAACATATTCCCAAAACTAGGTAGCTGATTTCTGATAGAATGACTACTAGCAAACTTAAGGAAGACAACTAAGTTAGTAAAATGCTTTAATATCAAAAACTGCTTCACTGAAAGTACAAGTTCACACGCAAGTGTTAGTTTTGGGGTTATAGTTTCTGTTGATAATCCACAGCTCTAAGAATGCTCCTTACCATATTCAGAACAATTACTTTATCTCATCTTATTTTATTGTAGTAGGAACACTTAACATGAAATATGCCCTCTTTACATATTTTTTATTCTTCTAGGTTTTTTAGTCTTGTGGGACTCAGCACTTGATCTGTAGGATCTGACGTATCTCCAGGCCTCTTTACAAATGTTTACGTGTCTAATACAGTACTGCTGACTATAGGCACAGTGTTGTAAGCAGATATCTAGAATATATTCATCTTGCTCAACTGAAACTTCATGCCCGTTGCTTGGTAACTTGGCATTTCTCCCTCTCCCCTGACCTTGGCAACCATCATTCCACTCTGATTCTATGAATTTAACTATTTTAGATACCTCACATAAGTGAAATCGTGCAATATATGTCTTTCTGTGACTGGCTTATTTCTCTTAGCCTAATGTTGTTAGGCGCAGTTATGTTGCCACATATTGAAGCATTTCCTTCTTTTTGAAGGCTGAAGAGTATTTCACTGTATATACATTTCACATTTTTTAAAAATTCATTCATCTGTAGGTGGATCATTTAGGTTATTTTCACATCTCGGCTATAATGAATAATGCTACGACGACCAAAGGAGTGCCAGTATCTCTTTGAGACCCAGATTTCAACCCTTGAGTAAGTTCCCAGAAGTAGGAATGTTGGTTCAGACAGCAGTTCTATTTTTAATGTTTTGAGGAACCTCCATACTGTCTTCTATACCAAGTGCACCTTTTTGCACTCCCACCAACAATGTGCAAAAGTTTTAATTTCTCTACATTCTCACCAACATTTGTTGTCTTTTGTTTTTCTGATTATAGCCAATCTGACAGGTGTGAGGTAATAGCTCATCGTGGTTTTTATTTGTATTTCCCCGATGCTTAGTGACATTGTGCATTTTTAAATATACCTATTGGCCATTTTTAGTAGATCTCAAGCCAGGAATTTGAATGCACTGAAACAAATGCAAGAAATTTCCAAGGGAGTATAAATACAAGGGCTATCAGATGTTTTTCCTAAAGGTAGTTACATTAAAATGAAAACCCTATGTCATTTTACCTGGGGTGACTGAAAGAGAAAGGCAGAAAGCTTCAAATGTTGGTAATGACTTTAAAAAAATGATCAATAAACTCCTTAGATGAAAAATCAAGCAATTCTCTAAATTTATTCTTGTAGCTGTTTAATATGATTTATTGTAAGTTCTTTACCTTCCTGGTGGAATATTAACTAGTGTGCATTCACACACACACACACACACTTATATCATTATTTTTTCAAGTCACTTAAAATATACTGCCCCTCCAACCTTGTGATCTGTTCCTAAGACCAGTGACAAACTGCAATTCCTGCTGGCACAAAGCTAAAAGGAAATTGTAAAAATTATTACATGTCCTTAGGATTAATTAGTGATCTGAAAAATGTAGTGAAAAAGAAACTATTACCTTTTTAGAGCTTTAACAATAGGCTCTGACTCAGACGGTTTTGTCCTGACCTTTCCATTTGAAACTGTGTACAGAGTAAGTAACTACTACTTCCTCATTTGTAAAATAAATTTTCATTCTTTTTTAAAAGATTTGTTTTCAGAGAAGTTCAAGTTCACAGAACAATTGAGAAGGTATAGAGTTCCCATCTACTACCTGCCCCACAAATGCATAGCCTCCCTCATTTCCAACATCCCCTACCAATGGGATACATTTGATAAACCAACATTGATACATCGTTATGTAAACCAAAAATAAAATTCCAATTCCCTGTCCCCAGCCATCGGAATGGGCCCCTCCTCTCAGCCAAGGGCATTCCAAAGTTAGCCTAGAAAACTAGTTTCAGACCATGATGGGAAAGGGGAGCCAGAGGCCCCATTATACCCTCCTCTTCGTTGGAATTACTGATGGAACAGACTCTTTAAGTCTGATAAGAAACACTTACAATGCATTTTCTCTGAAGCCTGCTACTTGGAGGCTTCATCTACATGATAAAACCTTGGTCTCCACAACCCCATATTATAACCCAGATATTTCTTTCTATCGATAATAACACTTTTAGCCAATTGCCAGTCAGAAAATCTTTGAATCTGCCTATGACTTGGAAGCCCACTCTTTCAGTCATCCTGCATTTCTGGACTAACCCCATCATCTTGCATTTCTGGACTAAACCCATGTACATATTACATGTATTGATCGATGGCTCATGTCTCCCTAAGATCTATAAAACCAAACTGCATGCTGACCACCTTGAGGAAACGTCATTAGGGCCTCCTGCGGCTGTGTCATGGGAGTGTACTTAAGCTTAATAAAACAAACTTTCTAAATTGATTGAGACCTGTCTCAGATACTTTTGGGTTCACAATTATCACCCAAAGTCCATAGTTTATATTAGAGTTTACACTTTATATCGCACATGCTAGGGGTTGGACAAAGGAAAATGACACACATCCACCATTATAGCATCATACAGAGTATTTTCATTACCCTAAAAATCCTGTGTGCTCCACTCATTCATCCATGCCCCCCATGGCTCTGACGATTATTGATATTTTTATTGTTTTGTCTTTATAGTTTTAACTTTCCCAGAATGTCACATAGTTAGACTCATACAGTATGTAGCCTTGTCAGATTGGCTTCTTTCACTTAATATGCATTTAAGGTTCTTCTATGTCTTTTCATGGCTTTCCATAACTAAATAGCTTATTTTATTTTTATTTATTTATTTATTTATTTATTTTTGAGATGGAGTCTTGCTCTGTCGCTAGGCTGGAGTGCAATGACGCAATCTCGGCTCACTGCAACCTCCAACTCCTAGGTTCAAGTGATTCTCCTGCCTTAGCCTCCCAAGTAGCTGGAACTACAGGTGCATGCCACCTGTAGTCCAGCTACTTTTTATATTTTTAGTAGAGACAGGGTTTCACCATGTTGGCCAGGATGGTCTCGATTTCTTGACCTCGTGATCAGCCCACCTCAGCCTCCCAAAGTGCTGAAATTACAGGCGTGAGCCACTGCCCCCAGCCTTCCCCTTTAATGTTGAATGATATTCCCTTGTCTGGATGTTCCAAGTTTATTTATCCATTTACCTACTGAAGAACATCTTGGTTGTTGGCAAGTTTGGGCAGTTATTAATAGAGATGCTTCAAACACCTGTGTCCACATTTTTGTGTGAACATAAGTTTTCAGCTCTTTTGGGTAAATACCAAGGTGCATGATTGCTGAATAATATAATAAGAATATATTTAGTTTTGTGAGAAATTGTCAAACTGTCTTCCAAAGTGGATGTACCATTTTGCATTCCCACCAGCAATTAATGTGAATTCCTGTTGCTCCACATACTCACCAGCATTTGATGTTTTGGAATTTGGCCATTCTAACAGATGTGTAGTGGCATCTCATTGTTGTTTTAATTTGCATTTCCCAGATGACATATGATATGGATCATCTTTTCATATGTTTATTTCCATCTGCATATATCCTCTGGTGAGATGTCTGTTAAGGTCTTGGCCCATAAAATGTATTTCCTTGGTACTAGTCTTACAGGTATTACTTTTCTTATAGATATTTCCCAAGGTGTCATTAGATTGCTATTAAAATAAAAATAAACTTGGGGAAATTTCAGGAGAAGAGTTTGGTGTAATTATTACAAACATTCTGAATCATACTGTATTTGTTACATGCAATATGAGGAGCAAATCAGATATTATATTTATAGTAGTAGAGTTCTTCCTGGTTTTTGAAAGTGGAAAACCATTTCTACATTAAATCAATGTTGTAACATTTTATAAGTAGTGAACATCTACAGGTAATTTTTTAAAAATATGTTTTGGGACTAATAGCCAAAGAAATTACTATTAAATAGGTATTTCTAATGAAAACATGTCTTTATAAATAAAATACTCAAAGTGCAATGTAGTTCTGGAGCCCAGAGCTGTTTCTGGCACATCATAAGGGTTCAATAAATATTTGTATAATCAAATGTATTTTATGGATCCTGAAAGTGCTATGTACAGTAAACAAAAAGTAATCCCTTTGTTAGACGAAATGCTTACTTTTCACCCATATCACATTGAAGAGTAAGATCTTCCAGAAAGCTATCGTATCTATAGAACTATTATGATTCCTTTATTACTAAACATTAAAATAATATAACTGTACATAGCAAGCCACTAATTAAGTATCAAAGATGGAATCATATTCATTCAAACTAAAAGCTTTACTTGAAATTTTTAAAAGTCTAAACATGAATAAAACTAAAATACAAGTTCTCAAATTCAGGATGCCAACTAAGGAAATCTGTTTTTTTAAAAGTCTGACCATGAATAAGGCATCTTCTATTTTTATTGCTTTGTATGCAGTAAGATAAAAGCTCGAGGCAAGGATTGGATCTAAGGTCATATCGACCCCTATGCCAAAGTAACTTTTGAGCTAAAATTTTATATGACATCCTGCTACCCAATTTATTCCAATGGATTTTTCAGAAAACTAATATGTAAGAATGAGATTTAAGCATACCCAATACATTTTTGTCTGTTAGCAACATTCTTTAATATTAGATGTGTGATTTATTTTTGCCAAAGAGACCCAAAGGATTGCAGTGAAACAAGGATAATTTAGATATTATTAACTATTTTCAAAATAGAAAAGCATTTTTTATGCTACTCTCACTATTATTTATCTTTAGGTACTTTAGTACTTATTTATATCCCTATCTCAGGAAAGGAGAAAAATAGAGAAAGGAGGTAAAATTAAGAGAAATAATTATGATAATTGCTTGAAAATGATAAAACATTAGGAGGGAAGACTGAAAACAGACCTGAAGCAAGAATTCTTGGGGAGTCTGAATTTTAGCCAAAGATGATAAATTATACAAATCCTCTGATAGATTAGCCCCTTGCATAATACTGCTTTTACCACTGGCTCTCTCTCTGTAGTCATCGGAAGAGATGACTTGGTCCAGATTTGAAGACAGCGGAGGTAGTGAAGGAGTATTGGCATTTGAGCTTCTCACAATGACGGTTTATATTTAAGAATAAATTGTGCAGTTACAATTTTCTAACATTCAGAATTTCTGGTTCAGTTTCAGTGTTAGACTACTTGTTTTAAAAAAGAAACACTATACAGTGGTCTTTCTTGAATGGGGTATGTTTCAAGGCCCCCAGCAGATGTCTGAAACCTCAGGTAGTACTCAACTCTCTATATACTATGTTTTTTCCTGTACATATGTATGATAACTTTAATTTAAGAAGGCAGAGCAAGATGGCTGAATAGAAGCCTCCACTGATAGTTTCCCCTGCAGGAACATCAAAATTTAACAACTAACTACACACACACAAAAGCACTGTCATAGGAACCAAAAATCAGGTGAGCAATCCAGTACCTGGTTGTAACTTCATATCATTGAAAGAGGCACTGAGAACATGAGAATGAGTAGGGAGAGGGAGATAGAGAATGAGGATGAATACTGTGTTCCTGAGTTGCTACTTCAGTCCGACTTGTTGAATGATAGGGTATTTTTTTTATGATTGGGTATTTTTAATTTAAAAGAACTTAATGGGCAGAGGAGTTAATTTCACTCTTTCGTATTTCTTTCAATGGTTTATTGTCTCTTCCTTTGTCATTTTCCTTTTCTGACTTTGGGCTAATGGGCATTGACTTTGATTGATTGCCAGAGGTATATACATTTTTGAGTTTGAGTGATAACCATACGACCTATAAACAAAGGTAGTAGTTTCTTGGTTTTAGCTTCCCATCACTTCAGCCAAACCCTAGGGTAGATGTAGGTGAGGAAATTTTTGACTGCCATAGAAGAGTAGTACAATAAAATATTTATTTGAGCTAAATTATTTTATCCTAAAATAGCCTGAGCTTACTGTGTAATAGTATTCAAGTCCTAGGAATTCTGGGACATTTCATAAAATTTCCAACATACGGCACTATTTGTTTTTATATACTGCTATATGAAGGTATGTCTTACGTTTCCATATAAAATAAATGTATTTCTAAAATTCAAAAAAAGAAATATACAATAAATATTAGCTATTACTATTACCATAAATATAATTTTTACCCTTAAAATTTGATTTCCTCTTGCTGTCTTTATCTCTGAGTCTTTGTCTCTGTTTTGCCTAGCTGTCTCTGTTGCCTAATGTTGTTCTATTTTCTCATCCCGTTGAATAAGAAATGAATACACAAACCATTAATCTGCTGTTCAATTTATAATGGATATTTCTGGCAAAAATAACCAGCACAAATTAAAACTGAAAATGGCTATGATTGATTGTATGTGACAAAAATGTGATATTGTCTAAAAATCTTGAAATGCGGATCTGCAAAATTTGACCCAGGAAAATTGGATCTGGTAGAAATAAGTCACTGAAGAAACCTCGCACAAATAATACCTAAAATTGGTACAATTTGATGTAGACAGAACTCTTGATGATTAAATTTTCACTCTAAAATTTAAATAAAGAGCTGTCAGACATGACTTTAGGGCAAGCACAGTTGTTCATGCCTGTAATCCCAGCACTTTGGGAGGCCGAGGTGGGTGAATCACTTGAGCCCAGGAGTTTCAGACCAGCCAGGACAACATGGTGCAACCCCATTTCTACAAAAAATACAAAAATTAGCCTGGCATGTGGCACGTGCCTGGGGTCCCAGCTACTTGGGAGGCTGAGTTGGGAGGATCAATTGAGCCTAGGGGTTGAGGCTGCAGTGAGTCGTGGTCATGCCACTGCACTCCAGCCTGGGGCGACAGAGTGAGACCCTGTTTCAAAAAAAAAGAAAAAAAGAAATCACTTTAAGAAATCAAAAAGAATTAATCCCCCAAATTAAAACAATGTTATGTAATATAAAAATTGATTCAAAAATAAAAAAAAAAGAAAGAGGCACTGAAGAGGGTAGTAAACACAGCTTGAATCACTAATGCCACCCCTCCCACCTTCCCTTGGCAGTGGCCATGTAATGCAGAGAGAAGAACTGTGCACTTGGTGGAGAAACAGCACACTGCCTGGGAGACTTGGCATTGAACTCAGTACTGTACTGCCCTGTCACAGCAGAAAGCAAAGCCATGCTAGGCTCATTTGGCACCCATCCATGAAGAGAATGTTTGAATCAGCGCTAACCAGAGTGGAATTACCCATTCCAGTGGTTGGAACTTGAGTTTAGGCAAGCATCACCACCAAGTGCTAAAATCCTTTGGGGTCCTAGGTATACTTGAAAAGTAGCCTAGAACACAAGGACTGCAATTCCTAGGCAAGTCCTAGTGCTGGGCTGGGCTTAGAGTCAGTGAACTAGGATGGCCTATGACCTAGGGAGACACAAGCTGGGGCAGCTAAGGGAGTGTTTGCCTCACAGTTTTCCCAACTCCAGGCAGTGAAGCTCTCCTGCTTGAGGGGAAGAGAGAGAAAAGTAAAGAGGACTTTGTCTTTCATCTTGGATACCAACTCAGCCACATAAGACGGCTAGCTCATCCTTGGCTATAGCTTTTGGACAATATTTCTAGACAAACCCTGAGCCATAAGGGAATCTGCTGACTTGAAGGGAAGGACATTTGCCCAGCAGGATTCATCACTTGCTGACTAGAGAGTACATAGGCACTGAATAACCAACAGGGATACCCAAGTAGTACACTGTGGGCATTGGGTGAGATTCTGAGAAATGCTGCCTTCAGGTGAGACTCAGCACGTTCCCGACTGTAGTGACTATAGTGAAAGAATCCTTCTGTTTGAGAATAGCAGAGAAAAGTGAAGGGAACTTCTTGTCTTGCACCTTAGGTACCAGCTCAGCCACAGTGAGGTACAGCACCAAGTGAGTGCTTGAGGTTCCTGAATCTAGTCCTAGGCTCTTGGACAGCATTTTTCGACCTGCTCTGGGCCAGATGGGAGCCCACTGTCCTGAAGCATGAGTCCCAGGTCTGGCAGCAGTAACCACAAGCTGACTGAAGATGCCTCAGGCTTTAAGTCAACATTGGTGGCAACCTTGCAGAATTCCCCATTGGCCAGTCATGGTGCTGGCCACTGGGAGAGGCTCCTGTTGCTGTGGAAAGGTGAAAGAAGAGTGGCAAGGACTTTGTCTTGTGGTTTGAGGGCCAGCTTAGCTGCAGTAGAATAGAACACCAGATAGATTTGTGAGGTTTTTGACTCCAATCTCTGATCCCCAGACGGCATCTCTGGACCCTCCTGGGGCCTGGGTGAACTCGTCGCCTAGAAGGGAAGGTCACAAACCTCATTGGCTTCCCCACCTGCTGATTGTGGAGCCCTAGGGCTTTGAATGAATGTAAGTGATAGTCAGGTAGTGGTTACAGCAAGCCTTGGGTAAGATCCAGTGCTGTGCAGGCTTGGGTAAGACCCAGTGCAGTCTTAGTGGTGGAAGCCACAGAGGTGCTTGCATCACTCCACCTGCAGTTTCAGGAAGCTCAGCACAGAGAGAGAGAGATTCCATTTGTTTGGGAAAAATTAAGGGACAAAACAAGAGCCCCTGCCTGACAATCCAAATAATTCTTCTGAATCTTATTCAAGAATACCAAGGCAGTAACTCTATGAGTCTGCAAGATCCCCAGTGTTACTGAATTTAAGGTCCAAGTGCCTTTAGATACCTGGAAAGCTGTCCTAAGAGGAATGGGCACAAACAAGCTGAGACTACAAAGACCACAATAAATGCCTAGCTCTTCAAGGTCCAGACACTGACAAACATCCACAAGCATTAAGACCATGCAGGAAAACATGACCTTACCAAAAGAACTAGATAAAGTACCAGGGACCAACCTGAGATAAATGGAGATATGTGACCTTTCAGACACAGAATTTAAATTAGCTTTTTTTGTTTGTTTGTTTGTTTAGGTAACTCAAAGAAATCCAAGATAATACAGAGAAGGAATTCAGAAGTCTATCATATAAATGTAATAAAGAGATTGAAATAATTTAAAAGAAGAATCAAGCAGAAATCATAGAGTTAAAAAATGTAATTGACCTGCGAAAGAATGCATCAGAGTCTCTTAATAGCAGATTTGATCAGGCAGAAGGAAGAATTAGTGAGTCTGAAGACAGGCTATTTGAAAATATAGTCAAAGGAGACAAAAAAGAATATAAAACAATGATACATGCCTACAAGATCTAGAAAATGGCTTCAAAAAGGGCAAATTCAAGTTATTGGCCTTAAAGAGGAGGTAGAGAAGGAGATAAGGATACAGAGTTTATTCCAAGGGATACTATCATAGATCTTCCCAAACCTAGAGAAGAAGATCAGTATTCAAGTACAAGAAGGTTATAGAACACCAAGAAGACTTAAGCCAAAGAAGATTACCTTCGGGCATTTAATAATAATATTCCCCTAAGTCGAAGATAAAGAAAGGATCCTGAAAGCAGCAACAGAAATAAAACAAATAACATACAATGGAGTGCCAATATGGTTGGCAGCAGAGTTTTTAGTGGAAACCTTCAATGGAAAACTAGGAAAAAGTGGCATGACATATTTAAAATGTTTAAGGAAAATGCTTTTACCCTCAAATAGTACATACAAATATACCCTTTAAGCATGAAGGAAAAAATAAAGGCAAACAAAAGCTGAGGCATTTCAACAACAGATACCTGTCCTATAAGAAATGTTAAAAGGAATTATTCACTTTGAAAGCAAAGGATGTTAATGAGCAAGAAGAAATTATCTGAAGGTACAAAACTCACTGGTAACAGCCAGCATGCAGAAAAACACACATTATTATAACACTGCAATTGCGGTGTGTAAACTACTCTTAAGTAGAAAGAAAAAATGCTGAACCAATAAAAAATACTAACTACAACAACTTTTCAAGACATAGTACAGTAAGACATAAAGAGAAACAACAAAAAGTTAAAAAGCAGGGGGACAAAATTATAGTGTAGAGTTTACATTAGTTTTCTATTTGCATGTTTGTTTGTTTATGCACTGAGTGTTGTCATCAGTTTAAAATAATAGATTACACGGGTATTTGCAAGCTTTATGGTAACCTCAAATAAAAAACAAACATACAATGGATACACAAAAAATAAAAAGAAATAAATTAAATCATACCACCAGAGAAAATAACCTTCCCTAAAAGGAAGACAGAAAGGATGGAAATAAGGAAGAGAAGATGAAAAAACAATCGAAAAACAAATTTAAAAATGGCAGAAATAAGTCCTTACTTATTAATAATAATGTTGAATGTAAATGGACTAACCTCTCCAATAAAAAGACATAGAGTGGTTGAATGGATTAATTAAAAAAAAAATCTAATGATCTGTTGCCTGTAAGAAACATCTATAAAGATTCAAATAGACTGACAACCACGGATGAAAAAAGATATTCCATGACAAAGGAAACTACAAAAGAGCGGGAGTAGCTATACTTATGTCAGACAAAATATCAGACAAAATAGATTTCAAGATAAAAACTGTAAGTACAGACAAAGAAGACCATTATATAATGATCAAGGGGTCAATTCAGCAAGAATATATAACAATTGTAAATATATATGTACACAATGCTTGAGCACCCAGATATATAAAATCAATCTTATTAGAGCTAAAGAGAGAGATAGATGTCAATGCAAAAATAGCTGGAGACTTGAACACCCCTACCTTTAGCATTGGAGAGATCATCCAGACGAAAATCAACAAATAAACATTGAACCTAATCTGCACTATAAACCAAATGGACCTAATAGGTATTTACAGAATATTTCATCCAACAGCTCTATAATACAAATTCTTCTCCTCAGCACATGGATCATTCTAAAGAATAGACCTAGGTGACAAAACAAATCTCAGAACATTTAAAACAATTGAAATAATATTGTGATTGCCCAACAAGTTCACCTTTCCCACTCCCTAGACAGAGCCAATTCATCAAGACAGGGGAATTGCAATAGAGAAAGAGTAATTTGCACAGAGCCAGCTGTGCAGGAGACGGGAGTTTTATTATTCCTGAGCATTCGGGGATTGGTGTTTTTAAGGATAACTTGGTGGGTAGGGGATTGGGAGGAGTGGAGGGCTGATTGGTCAGTTTGGATTGAATCAGAGAGGATTGAAGTAGATTTGTCTTGCTGTCTTCTCTTCCTGGGTAGGACTGCAGAACTGGTTGAGCCAGACTGCCAGTCTGGCTGGTGTCAGCCGGTGCATCAGAACACAGGGTCTGCAAAATATCTCAAACACTGATCTTAGGTTTTACAAGTGATGCTACTCCCAGGAGAAATTTGGGGAGGTTCAGACTCTTGCAGCAGGAGACTGCAAGGTCCCTAACCCATAATTTATAATCTTGTAACTAATTTGTTAGTCTTACAAAGGCAGACTGGTCCCCAGGCAAGGAGGGTTCTTTTTTTCAGAAAAGGGCTATTATTAATTTTGTTTCAGAGTTAAACTATAAATTAATTCCTTCCCAAGGTTAGTTCAGCCTATGGTCAGGAATGAACAAGGACAGCTTAAAGGTTAGAATTAAGATGGAATCAGTTAGGTCTGATCTCTTTCACTGTCATAATTTCCTCAGCTACAATTTTTGCAAAGGCAGTTTCAATATTAAGCATCTTTTTTGACTACAAGGGAATGAAATGAGAAATGAATAATGAGGAATTTTGGAAACAGTACAATCACATGGAAACTAAACAATATGCTCTTGGATGACCAGTGGGTAAATGAAGAAATTAAGAAGAAAATTCAAAAACTTCTTTAAGCAAATGATAATGAAAACGCAACTTACCAAAACCTATGGAATACAGCAAATACAGTACTAAAAGGGAAATTTATAGCTATATGTGAGAAAAAAACTTCAAATAAATAACCAATGATGCATCTTAAAGAATTAGAAAAGCAAGAGCAAACCAAACCCAAAAGAAGTATAAGAAAAGAAAATAATAAATGTGAGAGGACAAATAAATAAAATTGAAATTAAGAAAACAACACACACAAAAAAGGAAAAGCAAAAAAGAAAACAGCACAAAAGAACAATGAAACAAAAAGATTTTTTTGAAAAGATAAATAAAATTGACAATCAGAATAGTAAGTAAGAAAAAAGATAGAAGACCCAAACAAATAAAATCAGAGATGAAAAGAAGACATTACAACTGTTACTACAGACATTTAAAGGATCATTAGTGGCTATTACGAGCAACTATATGCCAATCAATTGGAAAATACAGAAGAAATCGATAAATTCCTAGACACTTACAACCTGCCAACATTGAACCAGGAAGAAATCCAAAACCTGAACATACCAATAGCCAGTAATGAGACCAAAGCTATAATAAAAAGTCTCACAGTTAAGAAAAGCCTGAGACCCAGTGGCCTCACTACTGAGTTCTACCAATTACTAGAATTAAAACCAACCTTGTTCAAACTATTCTCAAAAATAGAGAAGGGAATACTTCCAATCTCATTCTAGAAGGTCAGTATTTCAACACCAAAACCAGACAAACACACATTAAAAAAAGGAAACTACAGGTCAATATCTCTGATGAATATTGATGCAAAAATTCTCAACAAAATACTGGTGAACTAAATGCAACAATACAGCAAAAAGATTATTCATCATGACCAAGTGGGATTTATCCCTGGAATACAACAATGGTCCTACATATACAAATTAACCAATATGATACATCATATCAACAGAATAATGGACAAAAACCATATGACCATTTAAATTGATGCTGAAAAAGCATTTGATAAAATTCAACATCCCTTCATGAAAAAATTCCCCAAGAAACTGGGTAAGAAGGAACATAACTCAACACAGTAAATGTCATACATGACAGACTCACAGCTAGTATCACACTGAATGGGGAAAACTGAAAGCCTTTCCTCTAAGATCTGGAACACAACAAGGATGTTCACTTTCACCAATATTAGTCAATGTAGTACTAGAAACCCTAGTTAGAGTAGTTAGGGTAGTCAGACAAGAGAAAGAAATAAAGCCATCCAAAGTGGAAAGAAAGAAGTCCAATTATCCTTGCTCGCAGATTATATAATGTTATATTGGGAGAAAGATAAAGATTCCACAGGAAAATTATTAGAACTGATAAACGAATTCAGTAAACTTGCAAGATACAAAATCAACATACAAAAATCAATAGCATTTCTATATGTCAACAGTGAACAATTCGAAAAAGAAATCAAAAAGTAATCCTATTGACAGTAGCCATAAATCAAATTAAATACCTAGCAATTAACATGACCAAAGAAGTGAAAGATGTCTACAATGGAAACTATAAAACACTGATGAAATAAATTGAAGAGGACAGAAAACAATGGACAGATATTTCATGTTCATGGACTGGAAAAATCAATATTGTTAAAATGTCCAAACTACCCATAGCAATCTACAGATTCAATCCAATCATTATCAAAATACCAATGACATTCTTCACAGAAATAGAAAAAAAATCTTAAATTCGTATGGAAGCACAAGAGATGCAAAACAGCCAAAACTATCCTGAGCAAAAAACAAAACTGGGGGAATCAAATTACCTGATTTCAACTTATACTACAGAGCTATAATAACCAAAACAGCATCGTACTGGTATAAAAACAGACACAGACCAATGGAACAGAATAGAGAACCCAGAATCATATCCATACATCTACAGTGAACACATTTTTGAGAAATGTGCCAAGAACATACACTGGGAAAAAACAGTCTCTTCAATAAATGATGCCGGGTAAAGGGGATATCCATATGCAGAAGGACAAAACTTGACCCCTATCGCTTGTCTTATACAAAATCAAATCAAAATGGATTAAAGACTTAAATATAAGATCTCAAATTATGAAACTGCTGCAGGAAAACACTGGGGAAACTCTATAGGACATTTGTCTGGTGAAAAATGTCTTGAGTAATACCCCACAAGCACAGGCAACCAAAGCAATAATGGATAAATGGGATCACATCAAGTTAAAATGCATCTTCACAGGAAAGGAAACAATCAACAAAGTGAAGGCACAAATCACAGAATGGGAGAAAGTATTTGCAAACTACTCATCTCATAAGGAATTAATAACCAGAATATATAAGGACCTCTAAAAGCTCTATAGGAAGAAAACCTAATAAACTGATTTAAAAAAAATGAGCAGGCCACGCGCGGTGGCTCAAGCCTGTAATCCCAGCACTTTGGGAGGCCGAGGCGGGTGGATCACGAGGTCAGGAGATCGAGACCATCCTGGCTAACACGGTGAAACCCCGTCTCTACTAAAAATACAAAAAAAAAATTAGCCAGGCGTTGTGGCGGGCGCCTGTAGTCCCAGCTGCTCGGGAGGCTGAGGCAGGAGAATGGCGTAAACCTGGGAGGCCGAGCTTGCAGTGAGCCGAGATCAGGCCACTGCACTCCAGCCTGGGGGACAGAGAGACTCCGTCTCAAAAAAAAAAAAAAAATGAGCAGAAGATTTGAATAGAAATTTTTCAAAAGAAGATATACAAATGGCAAAGAGGCATATGAAAATGTGCTCATTATCATTCATCATCAGAGAAATGAAAATCAAAACTACAATGAGGTATCATCTAGCCCCAGTTAAAATGGCTTTTATCCAAAAGTCAGGCAATAAAAAATGCTGGTGAGAATGTAGAGAAAAAGCCTCATCCACTATTAGTAGAAGTGTAAATTAGTACAACCACTGTGAACAGTTTGGACATTCCTCAAAAAACTAAAAATGTAGCTACTATACAATCCAGCAATCTACCCGATGGGGAGGTATCCAAAAGAAAGAAAATCAGTATGTTGAAAAGATATCTGCACTTTGTATTTGCTGCAGTACTATTCATAATAGCCAAGATTTGGAAGCAACCTAAGTGTCCCTCAACAGATGAATGGATAAAGAAAATGTGGCATATATACACAATGGAACACTACTGAGCCATGAAAAATAATTTGATCCTGTCATTTGCGAAAACACGAATGAAACTGGAGGTCATTATGGTATGTGAAGTAAGCGAGGCACAGAAAGAGCAACTTCATATGTTCTCACTTACTTGTAGGAGCTAAAAACTAAAATAATTGAACTCATGCAGATAAAGAGTCGAAGGAAGGTTACCAGGAGCTGGGGAGGCTAGTGGCATAATTGGGGGCAAGTGGGAATGGTTAATGGTTACAAAAAGCAGTTAGAAAGAATGAGTAAGACCTAGTATTTGATAGCCCAACAGGGTGGCTATAATTAATAATAATCAAATTATACATTTAAAAATAATTAAAAGAGTATAATTGGAGTGTTTGTAAAACAAGGGATAAACACTTTAGGGGATGGATACCCCATTTACCATAAAGTAATTATTAGACATTGCATTCCTGTATCAAAGTATCTCATGTAACCCATAAATATATGTACTCACAAAAATTAAAAATTAAAATTTTTTAAAAAGTTTAATTTATAAATTAGACACAGTGAGAGATTAAAAACAACAACTAATCAAAATAGAATGATCATAACAATATACTGTAATAAAAGTTATGTGAATGTGGCCTTCCTTTCTTTCTCAAAATATCTGATTACACTTTACTCATCCTGCTTCCTCTTGTGATGGTGTAAGACGATAAAATGCCTACATGGTGAGATAAGATGAGGTAAATTACAAAGGCATTGTGAGCTAGCATTTAATATTTATGAATTGTTTATTGCTGGAATTTTACATGTAATATTTTTGGACTGTAGTTGACTGTAGTTACCTGAAGCTTTGGAAGGTGAAACCAAGGATGAAGGATGGGGGCAATACTGCACTTATTTGCTGAAAATATGAATAAATGTGGAAATGAATGTAATATTCAAAGAATTTTCCATTTAGTTTCAAGCCCTGCTTGTGTACAAACACTTTCTTGTTTTAGTTAGTTGCAATCAAGAAGCAAATCCTCTGGGATTCAACTTTTTAGTTAGACTATAGAATACGTGAGATTTACAAAAAGGGCATTATCTTAAAAGATAATTGCAAGCACTGAACTATACTTCTTAGGCAAATAAGCCCATCAAATTTAATAAAATGTTGCGGTGCAACACAAGTGAAGTGGAAAACTCTCAGAATTAAACTGACTTAAGTAGGCTTTTGATTTGTATAGGAAGTAGATTATTTGTCATTGACTTTCAAATGATTGGTTACACATCTAAATAGGCATAATTAACAGATATGTCTTGGTTTTGGAGATATTAACACTTTATGTCAAAAGTTGCTCTCATAAAACATACTAGATAATGAGATCCTAGTGTGTACTTTATGACGTGTGTGAATCTGTATGTTTAAGCCTGAGGATATTAATGGTTTATGGACCAGTTAGTGCCTTTGGTTAAAATGAAATGATTATGCTAATGAACTTGATGTCATGAGTTGGAATCTTACAAAGTAGAATTCCATTGAGTTATATATAGTATTTTCCATGGTTGACAACTGCATGCCTTAGCTTGGCTATTTCCTAAACGTCTTGTTGATTACAAAGGATGACATAAGAAAGTATCAGCCATTTTCAGCCATGTAAATACAGTACAAGTAATAAGCACAGTATCTAGCACATAGTAAGTGTTCTATAAGTATTAATAATTATTGGTACTACTACACAACTGCAGTAGTTTAAAGATAGCCAATAGGTTAGTTTCTACTAACAGTAAATAATATCAATTTCACAAATGAAGTTCACACACAGTTATAATAGATGGCTACAATTTTTATAGCTACGATAAATATTTGCACTTAAGAACATATGTTCTTTATTTCTACAAAAAATTGGCCTCTTCTTGACATCTGTAGGAGATCATTCTATTGGATAATGCTACCTAAAAGTGATTCTAGGTAGCACTTAGAATTTAGGTATTTACGTATTTAGAAAAACAGAGAGGAAAGAATAGAATGTTTGCTATTTTTATATTTCCTAGAAGATGTGCCCAATATTTACCAAGATCTGATAATATTCAATACAAATTAGAGAATTTTCAATCTGCATTTCTTCTGGTAAAGTCATTTGGATTATAGTCAGATCTATAATTTTATAATGTTAAAATCTTACAAGGGAAATAAACCTCAATTAGTTTACATTCTATTAGGCAATTAATCATACTGTGTGTCTATTGAGAAAAAGAGGTAAAGATAATACCAGTGCATGAAGATTGTCTGGCAGGGCAGACAACATAACTCACATAATCCTTCCACTAGAGTGAAGGTAGAACAATGAGAGGGAGCTTTCAGGTCAACAGATTCGTACAAATCAAAAGCTGAAAGGGCCTTCTGGATAAGCACATATTAGCTTGTAACACTGATTACAAAAAAGATATCGTCCATATTTTAATGTGGCAATTGTCGTAAGAACCGTGGCCTCCATAGCTGACCTTGAATAACATCAAATGTTATTGTGATTCCTTGTAAATTTTCATAAAACATGATTAATTGCTTGTTTAATGACCTCTTTTACATCATTCCTCAGTCTGTTTATCTTCTAACTTTCAAAGAACTTCCTTTCTAATTTTACTAAAGTTAAGAAATCTTAAGCAATTTTTGATATTCCTTAAACAAATCTACATTCCTTACTTTTTAGGGAGATTTGTCTTAGATGAAGCTTGGAATTGTAAATTCACGTTAAAATATATAAGCTGGAGACACTGTGCTTAGGTAGAATAGCTTTCATAAAAGAAAACATTTCTGGGATTTGCATGCTAAAAATAGTAAAAATGTATCATTATATTAAGACATAAGAAAATGCCCTAATTAAAGGAAATTAATTATCTTCAGGAGAATTCTTCCTAAATAGTATTAAAACCATATAATCTGAAATTGGTAGCAAAAATGTACAACTGCCAACAGTGTAAAGAGCAAATAATAGGTCCTAAACACATTTTATGGGATAGTGTGTGTCATTTTAGTAGGGGGTGCTTAATCCACATCACAATGAAATGTTTCCTTGACAGTTGACAGAATTCATTAAAAGACGAATAAATCTCAGAATTAAATGTTAAGGAGAAATTGAACCTATTATTTGGTCAACTATGTAGTCTCTCAGTAAATTTATCAGGAAAATGGAATGGCCCATTAACCCTAATGGGAAGGATAGCAAGGTGTCTGTGGAGTGGTGAGATTTAATTCATCAGTACCACACACCAACGGTAGTTACTTAAAACATGTAGTTGGATCACGTGGTGCTTTAAGTTACATAATTCAGACATTTTGTTAACCAGGACATCCTGACCTTCTGTTTTCTGTCTCTGTAAGTCACATAAATGAAATCTATTCCGGGTAATGCTTGATGTAGTGTGTTTTGTATTTAATTGATTACGGGAATACTTATAAAAGCAGTTTGTCGGTGTCCAATTAGACATCAAATACGCTGACCCCATTATACCCTAAAATGTGAACAGAAAAGCTAAATCCAAAGATAAACTTTCCTCTATTATGAGCTGTGTTTTGGTAATTGATTTAATCACACTCTTGAACAATGATCCTGTTTCTGAGCCTTAGTTTCTTCTGTTGAACATGCAAGTACTTTTTAAAATATATGTACTCAAATGTATGGCTGAATAACCTAATACCTACTGAGAATTAATGGGTTCTATCTACTTAGTGTCAGGTTGGATGAAAACCATCTACCACTGAATAAGAAACTGGAAAAGCAACTACCACCAGATACAATTTTATTGTGGATATTCACTGCTTTGGTAAAGTAAGAATATTGCATATATCAAAAGAGTTCCAAGTATACACAGGAGCCAGAGTAAGAATGCACAATGAAATTCAGGTCACGTCAGTCCTATACTCAAAATCCTCCATTTCTAAATGTAATGTGGTATTCTAGATTAGATCTGAATCAAGAAAAGAGTAAAAAGACATCAGTGGAAAACCTGGAAAATCCGAAGTCTGTAGTTTGGCTCCTAGTATTGTACCAATATCCATTTCTTAGTTTCAATAGATTCACTAAGGTTATATAAGATATTAACGTTAGGGGAAGCTGGGTGACGTATATTACAGGATCTGCATGGTATCTCAGTAACTTTTCTATATATTTAAAATTATTTAAAAATAAGGCACCTATTCAAAACAAAACAACGACCATTTGCTTCCCACATCACACCTAGTAAAGCCAGAGGCCTTACCATATTCTACAAGTCCCTATGTGTTCTCTAATCTCAACTCTTATTGGTCTCTTCCATGCTCACTGCTCTCCAGCCACACTGGCCTTTTTGCTCTTTCTTCAACACACCAGGCACGATCCCAATCCAGGGACTTTGCAGGTGTTTCTCCTCTCCTTAAAACATCTCCCTCCAGATATCCACAAGGCTCACTCATATCCTTCCAGTCTTGCCCTAGAACTTAAAGTATAATAATAATAATAATTAAAAAAAAAAAGACCCATGCCTGGCCTTGAATGGTCTCCCTGCTAGAAAGTAAACTCTAAGAGGATAGGCAAATTAGTAGATTTTTTGTTTTGTTTTTTGCCTTATCCCCTGTGTCTAGAACAACACTTGATAGATAGGGGCCCCCTGATTAATCCTGTTTGAATAAATGAGGCCCTTAAAATACATTGATAATCACCTAATGTCATAAAATTGTATTTTTTGAATAAAGAGTGATATGGTTTGGCTGTGTTCCCACCCAAATCTCATCTTGAATTCCCACATGTTGTGGGAGTTACCTGGTGGGAGGTAATTGAATCCTGGCTGCAAGTCTTTCCCATGCTGTTCTTGTGATAGTGAATGAGTCTCATGAGTTCTGATGGTTTTAAAAAGAGGCATTCCCCTAAACAAGCTCTTTCATTTTCTGCCTGCCACCATCCATTAAAATGTGACTTGCTCCTCCTTGCCTTTCACCATGATCGTGAGGCTTCCCCAGCCACATGGAACTGTAAGTCCAATTAAACCTCTTTCTTTTGTAAGTTGCTCAGTCTTGGGTATATCTTTATCAGTAGCATGAAAACTAGTACATTAAATTGGTACCAGTAGAGTGGGGTGCTGCTGTAAAGATACCCCAAAATGTGGAAGTGACTTTGGAGCTGGGTAATAGGCAGAGGTTGGAACAGATTGGAGGGCTCAAAAGAAGACAGAAAAATGTGGAAAAGTTTGGAACCTCCTAGAGACTTGTTGAATGGCTTTGTCCAAAATGCTGATAGTGATATGGACAATAAAGTCCAGATTGAGATGGTCTCAGATGGACATGAATAACTTGTTGGGAACCGGAGTAAAGGTCACTCTTGCTACCTTTCAGCAAAGAGACTGGCAGCATTTTGCCCCTGCCCTAGAGATTTGTGGTACTTTACACTTGAGAGAGAGTATCTGGCAGAAGAAATTTCTTGAGAGAGGTATCTGGCAGAAGAAATTTCTAAGCAGCAAAGCACTCAAGATGTGACTTGGGTGCTGCTAAAGGCATTCATTTTTACAAGGGAAGTAGAGCATCAAAGTTTGGAAAATTTGAGGCCTGAAAATTCAATAGAAAAGAAAATTCCATTTTCTGAGAAGAATTCAAGCCGGCTGCAGAAGCTTGCATAAGTAACAAGGAGCCAAATGTTAATCCCCAAGACAATGGGGAAAATGTCTCCAGGGCATGTCAGAGGTCTTCACAGCAGCCCCTCCTATCACATGCCCAGAGGCCTAAGAGGAAAAAGTGATTTCAGGGGCTCGTCCCAGGGTCCCTGTGCAGGCTAGGGACTTGGTGCCCCACATCCCAGCTGCTCCAGCCATAACTGAAAGGAGCCAACATAGAGCTCAAGGTGTGTCTTCAGAGGGTGTAAGCCCCAAGCCTTCACAGCTTCCACATGGTGTTAAGGCTTCAAGTGCACAGAAGTCAAGGTTTGGGAACCTCCTCCTAGATTTCAGAAGATGTATGGAAACGCCTGGATGCCCAGGCAGAAGTTTGCTGGAGGGGTCGGGACCTCATGGGGAACCTCTGCTAGGGCAGTGCAGAAGGGAAATGTGGGGTGGGAGCCCCCACACAAAGTCCCTACTGGGGCACCACCTAGTGGAGCTGTGAGATTAGGGACACTGTCCTCCAGACCCCAGAATGGTGGATCCACTGGCAGCTTGCACTGTGCACCTGGAAAAGCTGTAGACACTCAACATCAGCCCATGAAAGTAGCCATGAGGGAAGCCGTACCCTGCAAAGCCACAGAGGCAGAGCTGCCCAAGACCATGGGAACCCCCGCCTTTTGTATCAGCATCAAAAGAATCAAAGGAGATCATTTTGGAGCTTTAAAATTTGACCGCCCTGCTGGATTTTGGACTTGCATGGGGCCTGTAGCCCCTTTGTTTTGGCCGATTTCTCCTATTTGGAATGGCTGTATTTATGCAATGCCTGTACCCCCATTGTATCTAGGAAGTTACTAACTTGCTTTTGATTTTGCAGGCTCATAGGTAAAAGACTTTGTACTGTGGACTTTTGAGTTAATGCTGAAATGAGTTAAGAATTTAGGGGACTTGTTGGGAAGGCATGATTGGTTTTCAAATGTGAGGATATGAGATTTTGGAGGGGCCAAGGGCAGAATAATACAGTTTGACTGTGTCCCCACACAAATCTTATTTTGAATTTCCACATGTTGTGGGAGGGACCTGCTGAGAGGTAATTGAAGTATGGGGGCAAGTCTTTCCTGTGCTTTTCCAGTGATAGTGAATAAGTCTCAAAAAATCTGATGGTTTTAAAAAGAGGTATTATTCCCTTACACAAGCTCTCTCACTTTTTGCCTGCCACCATCCACATCAGATGTGACTTGCTCCTCCTTGCCTTCTGCCATGATTGTGAGGCTTCCCTAGACATATGGAACTGTAAGTCATGTCAAGCCTCTTTCTTTTATAAGTTGCTCAGTCTTGGGTATGTCTTTATATGCAGTATGAAAACCAACTGATACAAAGAGTATTTCTCTTTTCATTATTCCACAACTCAACATGGTGTTTCAGTAATGGCTTCTATTTATTATTATTGATAACAAAAATGAAAGCAAAGGATATAGCTTCATTTCTAGATCTTGGACAGAGTTGCTTGTAAAAGTAATTTATTTTCTGATCCTCATACTAATTAATTGATATCACAGTTGTTTCACAAAGATGCTCTATTTCATCCCTTCCAGTATACTAGCAAAACACATTATCAGCCTGTTTTCTAAACTTCCACATGTTCTTTTCATACTTACAAATGTTCCCTCATTTTGTCCCCTTGTAACTATGTCTGTTGTTACTCATTGCTTCTCTTTGTGGATAAGTGACTTGAGAAGCAGAGGATTTGGATTTCTAGCTCAGGCAAATATTTAAATGTAGTCTAGACAACGCAATCCAAGAAAAGTAAAAGAGCACTATGTATACTTCATTTACACCCCACCATCACTTCTACACACTAGTTATATTATAAACCTGAGCATGCTGATATCCCTAATTTCTATATTTCTAAGGCTGTTTTTAAAACAAAAATTCTACTTTTAATATTTTTGCACATCAGAAGGATGTTTATTATTTAAATAAAGACACATGTTCATGATAAAATCATAAATATTATCCAGATTCTATGTCAGCAAACATTAGGAGTGTGTCATAATGGTGATGGTGGGCTACACATTATCAATTAGAGGAGGAGACATTGTTGCTGTACAGTCCTTCCACCTTCCCCCAAAAAGGATTGACAAGTAAATGTGCAAAAAGTGTTGCAGTATTCTACACTAGTACAGTCTATAAAGAAAAAAATATTTCTTTTACTTTTTTAAATTATAATGACCTCTCAACACAGTGTCACTTATACTTTTTTTGTGAAAGCTCACAGTTTGTGATATTGACACTCTCATGTGCACTGTCTCTGCAAAGAGGTATTTTAGATATCCTGTCCCCAAGGAGGACAATGCGACACTGCAGCTTAATTGCCTATGAAGCCCTTGTTCCCCACCTCTAATTTTTCCATTATTTTACTTTATCTAATGTTTTCACATTTCCTCAGCAATCCATCATGGAGATAGACGTCTTTGGTATGTGTTCTACACTCTCTAGGATGTGACTCATCCTGGCCAGGAAACTTGGAACACATTTAGAACTGCCAGCTGTTTTCTTAGGTTGTTCTACCCAATCTTGGAGTTACTTTTCTTCTTAACAATATTTTTTTTGCTTTTTAGTGCCAGTATTATTCATGATAGAGAATAAAAAATCAGGGTGCTAATCAGAAAGATATTGCAGAAGTAAAAAGCAGCATATTATAGAGGCAAATTACATGCAAAAGTTCAGGAAATCATAGAGCTGGAGACAATTTCCAGGAATTTGGTTTATGTGGTATATCAGAGTTCTTGAGAGAAACAGAGTCAATAGGATGGATGAACAGGTAAGTAGCTAGGTAGATGGATAGATGATACAGAAAGAGATTTATTATAAAGAACTGGTTCACATGATTATGTAGGCAGAGATGTTTCAAGATCTATACTCAGCAAGCTAGAGACCCAGAAGATTACATGGTATAGTTTCAGTACAAGTCTGAAGCTTGAGAATCAGGGGGCAGCCGATGGTATAGATTCCAGTCCAAGTAAAAGTTCAAAGGGAAGAGAAGACTGATGTTCTAGCTCAAAGACAATCATGTGGAGAGAGTGAATTCTCCCTTGCTCAAACTTCTTGTCCTAATCAGGCCTTCGACAGATTGGATGAGGCCCACCTACACTGGGAGGACAATCTGCTTTAGTCAGTCTACTGATTGAAATGTCAGTCTCATCCAGAAACACCCTCACAGTCATACCCAGAATATTTAGCCAAACATGGGGGCACCCTGTGGCCCAGTCAAGGTGACATAAAATTAACCATCACAGGTGGTCCAGTGAATTGTGATGTTTTCACAAGCAGGAAGAGAAGAAAGATTTGACTTCTAGACATGCACAGTGTGAGGTGGTCATGGAATATCCAGTTGGAAACATAGATTTGAGCCCAGAAAAGATTTTACATTCTAGCCTTAAATTTGGTGAGAGTTGAAGACATAGACATGGATGAAATTGCTTAGAAAGAACACTTAGATCCATCGACTCCATTATGGATTGAACATCTATTATATTAAGAGTAAATAGGCACTAGAAATACAATTAACAAAATAAAGACAATTCTTACCATAAAGAAACTTAACTTCTAGGGAGGGGGGAAAAAATCAAACAACTGAGTAAAGAAACAAAGAAATTATACCATCAAAAGTATGGTAAGTACAGAATAGAAAAAATATCCAATCTATAAGAAGATATAACAAGAGAATCTGACTTAATCTGGAGTAATTTGGAAGACTTCCTTGGGTGAGTGACATTTACACAATGACCTGAAGTTTGCATAGACTAAGCAAAAAGAGGATGGCATTAGAGAAACTAAAATACAGAATTATGTCTGCAACATTGCAATGAAGAGAAGAAATGTCAAGACCCAAGATTATAGAGGTAGTTAGGGTCAGATCATTCAGGGTCTTCTAGGTAATTCGAAGGTTTAGCAGACTGAATTATTGGTCACAAGTCCTCACTCCCCTGTAGTAGTATTATGCATCCATCCCTTGTCATGTCTTCATGATAAGCACAGGATACTATTTCATCGCTTGATTTTGGATTTGACCATGTGACTTTCTTTGGGAGGTAAGATGTTAGTAGACATAATATAAGCAAAAATTTGAAGTGGGCATTTGTGTAGACTAAAACAATTTTTCCTCTTTCCACAGAGAATACTTCTGTGACCAAATGTGTGGGAGTTTCCCCACCCCAACAGACACACCAAGTATCTTGGCCCATTTTCTGTTGCTTACAACAGAATACCTAGAAAGGACTAATTTATAAAGAAAAGGGATTTTTTTTCTTACAGTGATAGAGGCTGAGTCCAGGGTCAAGGAGTCGTATCTGGTGAGGGCCTTCTTGCTGTGAGGACTCTCTGCAGAGCCCTGAGGCAGCGCAGGGCATCACGTGGTGAGCGGGCTGAACATCCTTGCTCAGAGCTCTCTTTTTCTTCTTATAAAGCCACCAGGCCCATTCTTGCGATAACCCATTAGTCTATTAATCCATTAAAAGATTAATCCATTCATTTAATAATGGATTCACAAATGGGGGCAGAGCCTTCATGATCCAATCAGCTCTTAAAGGCCCCGCCTCTCAATATTGCCACACTGGGAATTCAGTTTCACATAAGTTTTGGAGGAGACAAACATTCAAACTGTAGCACCAAATAATCAATTCTACAGTTAACACTGTCTGAGCATCCTGTGATTTGGTTTAGTTCTGATGCTATTTATCTGGAGATAGCATCAGATCCCACAGGTTGAAGTCTCAGTTCTTAAGACTGCCCCCTCACAACCTTTCAGATGCCAAACAAGGGCCCCAGATTGTTGTACCCGTGCTTCTGGCTGACCAGCTATAAATCAGGCTTTCCACAACCTTCTCCTCAGGTTTGGCTAATTTGCTAGAGCAGCTAACAGACTTCTGGGAAACACTAACTTATGCTTACCAGCTTATTACAAAGGATATTTTAAAGGTTACAAATAAATAGCTAGGTTAAGAGGCACATAGGGCAAGTTCTGGAAGGATCCCAAGACCAGAAGCATCTGTCCCCATGAAGCTGGAATGCATCACGTTCCTGGCATATTAACGTCTAAGCCCCCATGTGTTCAGCTGTCTACAAGCTCTCTCCACCCAGTCCTTTCGGTTTTTATGGAAGTTTCGTTACTTAAGCATGATCAATTAAATTACTGGCCACTAGTGATCAACTTAACCTTCATCCCCTCTCTCCTCCCTGGAGGCTGGATGGTGGAGCTGAGTAACTCCTCTAATCCTGCTGTGTGGTCTTTCCAGTGACCAGACTCCATCCTGAAGCTACCTAGTAGCTGTCAGTCATCAGTCAACTTATTAGCATACAAAAAGACACTTACCACTATGAAGATTTCAAAGATTTAAGGAACCGTATGCCAGAAAACTGGGGACAAGGACAAAATATATATTTTACAATATCGTTGCATGAATGGTTGGCCTTACCCTCTTGCACTTTTGTCGCACCATGAAAAGGGTATGCCCCAGCCAGGCTACTGGTCAAAGGAGGATGAGAGGCTTACGGAGACCTGGAACCAACTGCATTTGGAATGGAAGCCAGTTTAACTCTGAGGTTACCTTCAGCCAACTTGCAGACATGAGAGTAGAGTAATGCATTGTTGATCTCTACCACTGAGCTTTGAGATCTTTTACACAGCAAAAAATGACTAATACAGAGGCCTTGAAGAAAAACAATGTTTAAGAGTTAAGCTAAGGAAAAGGAACCAGAGGAGAGGAAAACACTAAGAAGAAGAAATCAGAGAGGCAGAAGGAAAATAATGAGGGAAAAAGTACTGAGGATATCAGGATTAGGGAGAATTTCAAGGCAGAAATGGTCAAATTCCACAAAGATATCACACTGGATACAACGTTAAAAATAAACTACTGAATTTGTAAATTACGTGTTCAACGTTTTTGAGCTTTGCCAAAACAGCTTCAGTTAGTTGGTAGAAACAGAAATCATACTGCAGTAGGTTAAAGAACAAGTGGAAAGGGAGAAAGTAGAGGCAGGACATGTAGACCATGCTTGAGGGTTGTAATTAGATGGAGGGAGGCAGGTGTCAGGGAATAACACGAAGACCACAAGAGAAAAGTTAGAGTTGAATTTGCCTCCTTTGCAAGTAGAGGAGAACCAAGTCACTCAGAAAGAGTTCAGTAGCTCTCCACAAGCTGAAAGAGGAAGGATGAAATATGAGGCCAAAGAGAGAGTTAACTCCATATGAGAAAGGATTATTTGCATTAAATTCTAATTTATTAAGGAAAGTATTATAAATTATCTCTTTGAATTGATTATTACTTTGCTTTATGTCACAAAAATATAACAAAGTGTTTTAAGAGTCTCATAAATGCTGTGTTAGGCTTAAGATAGTGGAGCAGTCAATTTTTCATGCACTTTTAAATGCTCAGCACTTGGCACATTTTTCTTTTCCCTGAGGTGACGACTTGAAGAGGAGCCATAGTCAAAAGAATTGCTTTTAGAATGAAGATATTTTGAACAGGTTTCTAGTTTTAAGAGAAATTTTGGTGGAGACAGAGTGCAAGAGTGGCAAATCTATGAAAAAGAGTTAGACCAAGAGCTTCAGAAAGAAGTAGAACTACCTCTTCCTCTGATTGAGTAGGTAGGTAACCTGGAATGAAGATGAGGTTGAGGGGTAGAAACTGAAGGCAGAAAGACTTCCTTCCTGTTGACTGCTCCCTTCTCTGAAACAGTGAAGGTGGATCATCTGCAAGAGTGAAAGGACAGTAGACATACACCTTCTGTAATCGCCTTCTTGTTCCAAATATAACTTTAAGAGAAAAGTTTTCCCTGTAGCAACTTTTACATGTCTCAATTCAGTTTCTATTTTAACTTTTATTATAACCCCTCCTAACTTAATCTAAAGTTCATAAATATAACATGAAGAATAAATTAATAAAAATGTGAAAAGCGGCCGGGTGCAGTGGCTCACGCCTGCAATCCCAGCACTTTGGGAGGCCGAGGCGGGTGGATCATGAGGTAAGGAGATTGAGACCATCCTGGCTAACATGGTGAAACCCCATCTCTACTAAAAATACAAAAAATTAGCCGGGTATGGTGGCAGGTGCCTGTAGTCCCAGCTACTCGGGAGGCTGAGGCAGGAGAATGGCGTGAACCCAGGAGGCGGAGCTTGCAGTGAGCTGAGATCACGCCACTGCACTCCAGCCTGGGTGACAGAGCAGCCTGGGTGACAGAGCAAGACTCTATCTCAAAAAAAAAAAAAATGTGAAAGGCAATGTGGCAATTGGTATAAAAAATGTTAAATGTGCATACACTTTGATTCAGTAATATCACTTCTAGGAATTTATGAAAATTGGAAAATGACGTGCAAGTTTGGTAACTGAAGAATTGTTTATATTAGTAAAAAATGGAAAGGGTGCTTATATAGGAAGCACCCTTTCCAATCTTGCTCTCACCCAGCGATTCCCTTGCCCTCCTCATCTCCTGGAGGATGGTTCCCCATCTGAAGCCTCTAGATGATCACGTGCTGTGACAGACTTCCCCTCTTACGCAACTCGCTAGAAGTGCTGCTCAGTAAAGTGTGTTGGTGTTACTGCCTTTCATGGTCACATCTGTTACATCGATCAGACTCAGAATCCCTTGAATACCGTCTCCCAACCCCCAGGCCTTTGTAATAGCACATAAAAATAACAAAGTGGTGTTATTAAACTAGTTTTCTTTTTTTAAGAATTTAAATGGGTCCCTACCCTATGCCAAAGAAAACCTGGGCAGAATCAAGCTTCCAAGAAAAGATGCCTTGCAAAGCCTGGACCCAGGGAAGCTTAAGCTTCTAGTCAGGGTTTCGGTATTGACAACCAAGTTCAGACAGAAACTATCCTGCGAAATCTCAGCCATAACCATAAAATCACTTTGTCCTGGATTTTTATCTCAAATACGCTTTGTTTTTAATATTACCCAGGCTCTATAGCTGATATGTAGGCAGCAGATAGTCTAAGTGTTATTTCAGGGTAGTTTTCTAGTTCTTTATCCATATAAGTCATCAGGGACCTACCACAACTCCCTCCTTCCCCTCCTATGATATTTGCTCCTTTTATCAAAGTTGGTTTCGTGGATTCATCTAAGTGTTCTCCCTCACTCCCAGTAAGATTGCAGACCAGCAATCTCATATGCTTCTCCCCTCAAGGAATGCTCCCCTCCATTTGGGAAGGCTTCTCTCAATATCTTCAACTGTGTTTCAGTATCCATATACAGTTTGTTGACAGCATCTGCATCTTTCAGGTCTTCCCCCCCAGCAGGGTAGAGAGCTGCTCCTTGACTCTCCACCCCCACTCCCTAAACTATCCTTGCTGATTAGGTAAGTCTTGGTTACTAACTAGGAAATGATCATCCATTACCACCGGATTTTAAGTATACTATATTTATATATCTATATGTATATTCCTATCTTCCAGACTCTGGTGCAAATTTGCAAATTCAGCAGACTATTTTTTATTGGACATTCTAAGCTGCTATACAGCTACTATATATTGAAGCTTTATTTAACTTAAACAGACGAGATAGGTGGAATGAATGATTTTCATTTTACATTTGGGAACCTGAATCATCTTTGAGAAAGCAGGAGAGAAACTTGGCCACAGAGTTAGAGGGAAGGAAGCTATTTTCCTGAATTCCAATTCCATGTTCTTTGGAGATCTTCCTTGATAATCTTTGTCCCGTTTCTCCTCAATTAGAAAGTGCTTAGCATTACGATTCCTCATGTGAGACATCCTGTGATCTGACAATGGAAAATGAAAAATCATACTCAAAGATCTATTTTTGTTCACTTCCAAGCAAAGTATAGATAAAGAAGATCCAAAGAGGTGCTTGAATGGAATTTTCAGTTCATGTAAGTGTCCACATTTCTCTCTCCCGACTATTGCAAAAGTGATTGCTAGTTGAATGTGCCTTTGTAGCATGTCAGTATAAACCATTTTGATAGAATTATATGTTTCCTTTTCACCTAAGATCCTCCTTTCCCCTAAACATTTTGTTCTGTTCTTGTCTCTAATTCTGTCTCTTCATTGGAAGTGATTTACTCAGGATACAAAAGTCACTCTGCTTCTTTCCAAATGTCAGTCCTCAGAACTTTCTCACACACTCTTAGTACCATATCAGAAATAAAAAAGACTCTCAAATCAGGCTTTAATTACAATCACTCTTGAAGGCACATCAGCCTCTCAATAACAACTAAGTTAACAGTATTCAAAGTACAACTCAAAGTACAGCATGTCCCAGTGCCCCACATTTTTCAGGCACTAAACGGTCTCATCATTTTTTTAGTTTCTTTTTTTTTTTAAGCAACAAATATGCTTCAAAGAATAAATTTACAGACTTCAGATTTTACACTTGGTTCACTGTTATATATAATTAACACATTCCTGTTCTCCTCTCCACTTAATTTAGAACAACATTAAATTTCCATGCAGCTCATCAAAAGTATATGTGGATTACTGGAATGTAGTTAGGAAACTCAATCAGTAGGAATTTCATCCAAAAACACCTGGAAGCCAGCTTACCAGATACGAGTCTATGAAAACTTGTGAAGGAGACAGTTTAGCGTGTTTCCCCCTGGTTTGGTGTGTCGGCTCTTCTCTAAGTATCTTTCTTGCCACCTCATCATCAGCCTTGGCTCAGAAGGCCTCCTGGAGATGAGAAGCTTCCCTTACAGGAAGCACGTCTCCCAACACTCACACTGTAAAGCACCACTTTACCAACTAGGTGACTTGGTAAAGCACGTATGTATTACATAGCTGTTCCTGCAGTGGCTTCCTGAACATAATGCCTCTCCCTTGCCTTATAGGCCCATTAATAATTCTCCGGGGAGGAATTTTTGTTTAGGAGACAAGAATATCTTTTTCCTAGATGATCATTAAATATTCCTCAGTATAAAAAAGCCATGTGTTGATAACAATAACAATCATAATGTTAATGAATAATAACAATAACAGACGTTCATAGGTGACTTATTTTGTTCCAAAACAGTGTCCTAAGTGCTTTCCATATTATTTTAACTTATATCATCATCATAAAACATCTTATTGGTTGAGACCGTTATTATCATCATTCTACAGACAACCTTTTGAAGAGGAGCAGAGATTGCCTTACCACTGACTAAGGAGTGTCTTCCTCCTGCTTAGGATTCAGTAATGATGTGAAAAGCATTTTTAAAAAGACAGTAAATAGAGCATATTTGGGGTATGCATTTTACTATTGCTGGTGCCAATATTACTACAGCAAAACCTCTGCCAAGAGAGGATAAAAGGAGTCAGCTCATAGTGCGTAGATACTAGAACTAGACAAAGGTTCAGACTGACATTGTTTAGGGGGATGGAGAGATCTAACAGGAAAAGGAGATGACTCAGAAAGAACTTCCCCAACAGTTTAGGATGCCTCCTAATGATGGGAACATTCTAAGATATCCACTAGAGAAAAAGCCCAGGAAGGTATGGCATAGATTTCTCATTGCGGCTTCAACATTCATTTACCCTTTCTTTACTAGTAAGAGAGCTCCAATTTTATTTAGGGTGGCAATGTGCCTAGCTAAAATAATGCATTTCCCAGCTTATCTTGAGATTAAAGCGGCCACTTCACTGAGCTATGACCAGTGAGAAGTAAACAAAAGCTATTAGAAGGAAAAGACAGACAGCTGGCATGTGTCACTTTGCCCCTTCCTTTTCCACACCCTACCTCCTAGAATGCAGATATGATAGATGAGGCTCCAAACACCATTTTGGACTATTGTGGTGATCCTGCAGATGGAAGCCAAATAATAAGAATGGAAGAGCAGAAATAGAGATGGAGGATGAGTCCCTGATGATCATGGGGTCGCCATATCTTCCCCAGACTGCACATCTCCAAACTTATTTTACATGGAATAAAATATATCTTCATAAGTTTAAGCCATTGATATATCTGACATGTTGTTATATGCAGCTGAACATGATTCTTACTGGATCCACAAAGTTAGCTGAAGGTTTTATGGGAAGCAGAACCTTCCCTTTACAAGGAAAGAAAACTCAAAAGACCCCTCTACCAATAGACAGTAAAGGTCCTGTGGAGAGAGGCCAAATGAAGAGATTCAGGCTAGGAATTTCCCAAGCCCTTGAACAAGACAATCAACCTCCTTGCTTCTCAGTCCTCCCATTCACAAAATAAGAAAGCTGAATGTGATTATTAAGTCTCCACTCCAAGTAGAAAATTCTGCAATTTTACAATTATGAGCGAATAAGACACACCAGTGTTGCTAAAACCCTGCTGAAAGAGTATTAGAGTAAACGTGCTATTTTCTCCTGTAGGGAGAGGCAACTTAATCAGATTTGACTGAAACCCAGTCCGAGGCTGTCTGGCCACTTGGCACAGGGTTGCTACAGTTTCGGATCAGCTTGTGATTGCCATAATCAGGGACTATTTGATTGGAACAAACAAGTTCATTTCAACAGACTTAAGCATTCCTTATCCTAGTAACACAGGGATATCTTACTGAAGCAGAGAACACCAGGGCAGGAAGTCCAAACAGGAAAACTGAAAATTGGAAAACCAAAACGTCTCTCTCCCTGTCTGTGGTCAAAGTGGTACAATCACCTTGGCCTCCTCCTCCTGTTTCTCACTACTGTTTAGCTCCTTTGCTGCAGGTCTTATATGGTAGAAATATGAAAATGGCTTTCCCAGCTCTACATAATCTCTCTTTCAAGCTAGTACGTATGTTTCACTGGTTTAGACTCCACGTCACTCAAATTTCTAATGGAATCTGATTGGTTCAGCTTTAATTAGCAACGATCCTGGGACAGTGTAAAGCCACAGAGTACAGGCAGGATAGGCAGGGCTTTGGGGCTGGCTCTCTAGGGAGGAGTATGACTGGGAAGGGAGAATTTGTATCTTCAGAGCAACAGCAAGGAAGTTTTTTCAGCATTCCTCTTCGGGACAGGATGCATGTCTTTCCCATCTAAGAGCTCCATCCACAGGACTCTGCTGAGGTGGGGCAGGATGAGCATAGATGGATTATACCAAGATATATCAAGTTGTGCCTCCTAACCTGCCTGGAGTGATACAAATATATCACTGTTTTGAGTTTATAACATTTACTACCGAAGTGTTCTACGACACCTGTGTATGGGCATTTGGAATGATTACAGGCACCTGGAATGATTACAAATTGAAATAAAATTATTATGAAATTTTTGTAGACACTCTAATAACATAGCATCCCTTCAGATAATTAAAGTGTTGGAAACAGGACAGAAAACTGCTAATTTAGACTTCCTATTATCTATTTCAGTAGCTCTTGTTATAACCTTCTCTATATTATGCAGAACTTGTCTGTGTAATTCAGAACTTGTTAACTGCCATCTTGACCAGTTCCAAACTCTGTTATTTGTGGATCATCTTGATAATTAACTGGATGTTTCTATATTTTAATTGGATAGAATTCATCACCTTATACTATATTTATAATTGTTATGGTATGAAAGCCACCTCACTAATAGATGTTTTGCTTTTTTAAAACTATAATAATATATGGAAACTTTTAGTATTTTTATTTATTTTAGAATTTGGCTCAAAATAATAGTTTCCATGACATCTTCTATCCCACATTAATAATTATTTTACCCTCAAGAACATAAGAGATTTAGTTTGTTGTCAAAATTTTGTTTTCTCAAAATTCAAGTTCTCTTAATCTTTAGTCTCTTAAGCATAAAAAGATGAAATATAATACATAGAGGTCACACTAAAAAATAAAATCCAGATTTAAGCTTACTACCTATGGTAGCTTAGACAGGTCACTTAATCCTCTGAACTTAAATTTCATTATGTAAAGTGGTCAAAAAAGTACCTGAATCCACTCCATGTAATTTTTAAGTTTACTAAAATATGGTTATGAAAATAATTTATAAAATGTAAGAATGTGCAACATTATTAGATACTATCAACAGGAAGCTTACCTATTCTTCTATGTCTTATAAGATGATAAATTGCTGTTGTCAGAATAAAAGTAGATGAAGCATAATTGAATCAGGTAACCTAGGCTTATATTGGTGAACAACACAAGAGTATAGACACCTCTCTATGATAAATATGAGTGAAACATCATGATTAGAGGTAAATTGGTTTACTATTTCATCAAGACAGCATGCCCATGCAATATAACAGAATGGCTTTTAGGGGACACACTCTATATAAAGTGATGCTTGCTAATCACTCATCATTTTCTCATTACATAAACTGCCAGACAACTGATTTGACAAAAATCTTATGAATTAGTTTAAATGCATTCCTGATGTGTAATCAATGTCTCCAGCAGACTTCAAGAATGCATTGCAGTGTGTTACATCCTTATTAGACATATCAAAATGAGACTTACCTGAAGGTAATATCATTAAATCACTCAAGAGCTTAATTTTAGTTCAGTAGTCGACTTCCATAAAATTGTCACTGGAAATACTGAAGGGACAGCCCAATAGAGTATAAAATTGGAGGTTTACTTTATTCATCTTTCTTAAAATGCACTAAAGCAAATCTAGTTAGAAACATGAAAAATACCATGAGTATTACATACCTTCTCTAATAAATTTCATATTCTGAAATCAGAAAGTGTTGAGAGATGGTTAAGATCAGAAATTATATAATATTTGACTCACTTTTCTTGAAATCCTTCAGTTTGTAGCTTGTTGTTGTTTTCCCCTGGCTCCCTATGATGATTTTTTGTTTGTTTGTTTCAGCTCTCATACTACTAAAGTGTCATACTTTTCCAACACTTTAACACTTTGGTAGTCCATTTACTGCCATATTCTTTGCATTTTTGCAAAGGATTTTTTGTCGATAATTTTGCTATTTAAAATGGCCCCAAACTGTAGTGTTGAAGTGCTATCTAGTGTTCTGAAACACAGGAAAGCTGTCATGGCCTTATGGAAAATATATATTAGCTAAGCTTTGTTCAGGCATGAGTTATAGACCTATTGTCCGTAAGTTCAGTGTTAATGAATCAACAACATGTTAAATAAGGTGTCTTTATATCACAACACACATAAAACAAGGTTACATGGTTTTGTTTGGGGGGTTTTATGGCTTTAAATAGTGGAAGGGAGAAATGGTGAGAAGTTGGTCAAAGTGTAAAAAATTTCAGTCATGCAAAAATGAATTAAGCTCTAGAGATCTAATGTATAGCATGATGATCATAGTTAACAATACTATAATGCATACTTGAAACTTGCTAAGAGGTAGATCTTAAGTTTTCTCACCTAAAGAATAAAAGAAAGAAAATGGTAACAGGGTTATGTATTGATTGATTAATAAAAATTTTGCGACCAGAGGGCTTGCAGGAACCTAGCTCCATATTTCCTCTAAGAGCAATTATCCAGTATTTGCTAAATCAGTGTTCAAAGAAACATTATAGAACATAACAATCACAAATAACAATTATGTCCAGAGAATATATATACATACATAAATATATGTATACAGAAAATATATATACCCATATGTAGGTATACAGTTTTAAATGTTACTATTTGGTTAAAAAAAAAGTCAATAATAGGCCAGGCGTAGTGGCTCATATCTGTAATCCCAGCACTTTGGGAGGCCAAGGTGGGTGGATCACCTGAGGTCAGGAGTTTGAGACCAGCCTGGCAAAAATGGAAAAACCCCATCTCCACTAAAACTACAAAAATCTCCAGGTGTGGTGCCATGTGTCTCTAATCCCAGCTACTGGGGAGGCTGAGGCAGGAGAATTGCTTGAACCTGGGAGGCAGAGGTTGCAGTGAGCTGAGATCATGCCACTGCACTTGAGCCTGGGCGACAGAGTGGGACTCCGTCTCAAAAAAAAAAAAAAAAAGTCAATAACGTTATGATCATCCTAACAAATTTCTGTCTTAAATATCACATCCATGAAAATGTCAAAGCTTGAGAACTCACCCTTATTCATTCAAAAATTATATGTTGATTATCTTTTATTCTCTAATAGGTTTTGCTGAGGGAATAACAGTGAAGAAGACAGTAACAGTACCTATTTATTTGGAACACATATTTTATGGGAAGACACAGTACCCATCCCAAAAAAAGACAAATAAATATATGCATAAAATGACTTTACATGGAATTTTGTTATAAAAAGACCAAAGAAGACACTAAGATCAAGAATGAGAATGGGGGAACATAATCTAGGTAGTTTTGTCAGATTAGATCTCTATAGGGAGGTGACATTTAAGATTGACACCCAAAAGGATAGAAGGAATCAGTCACATGACATGTAGGGAGACCATTCCATTTAGAGGGGGGAGCTTAGGCTGCGACCATGAGGTGGCGATGTGCTTGGCTCATTTAAAGGACTGAAAAATGAGCAGTGTGACTACAAGACGGTGGGTTAGGAACAAAGTAGAAGTGGGGACATAAATAGGGGCCAAAGGATGCAGAAATTATACTCTGCTCTAGTGTATAGGTTTTATTTCATTGCTATGAGAAGCCACAGAAGGATTTTAAGCAAAGCATTGACATGATTCCATTTGAATTTTAAGATCACTTTTGCTCCTTGTGGAGAGTGGATTGAAGAGGAGCATTGAACTGAGGAGACCCAGTGGAAGTTCTGTTCCAACAATGTGGATGTATGAGCATGATGATTTAACAAAGGTGAAGCAAAGAGGTCAAAGCCAAGAAATCACTGGAGTTAAAACCACCAGGGATGCTACCAAATTGGATGTAGGGTGAGGAAAAGTAAGTTTTCCAGGGTGGCCCTGTATTTCTGCCTTGAGTAACTGAATAAATAGCGGTATCATTTACTGAGATAGGGAAATCTTGGCAGGTATCTCTATAAGTCTCAGTTTTCTCACCTATAAAATAGAAAGAATAATGCCCATTTCACAGGGTTGTTCTGAGGATTAAGTAAGGTGTTCCATGTAAAACACTTATAGTGTTTGACACATGAGCTATTACGATTAGATATGGTGTAGAAAAGATGCTGCCATGTTTTCATAAGCAGTATTTCTCAAGTACTTAAACATGCACCTCGATCTGTTATTATAGGGAATGATGGTGAGCTTAAGGTGACTATAATGCTATTTGGCCAAGGGATATTGAAATCTTGACTTGGCTGCATAATACTGCCTTCCTATGAAGTCAACAAATTAAAATAACAAAAATAACACCTTGTTTGCATCTGGAATTTTGGCCCCAAAACCCAATATAATGTAAACTTGACCATGATTATAGACTTTTTACTTTCCCAAGTAAGCCTACACTATTATACCTTCTAACTAAAGCAGAGTCTCATTGATATAATCTGTGACACCTCCCCCTGAATGAAGTTTGTATCAAAGTTTGGGTTATGTGATTAGTAGCCACAGTGAATCTCTTTGAAAACTCCAGCTGCTGTATTGAAGCACAATTAGGGCCTTGGACTCCTCTTAGGGATGTCAAAGGGGCCGGAGCAAGGTGGTACAGAAAGGAAGATTTCTTCAGTTCCCCTGAGAGGACAAGAGGTACACTTTAAGTTGACTTAGAAAATGCTTCTTCTCATAGTTCAAGCTAAAATGGGCTTATTTTACTCCCTGATCAAATTAACATACATCCTAAAATTATTAGGGAGTGATATGACATACCATTTAAATTGGCTGCAGTAAAAACCACCTCCCTTAGAGAACATAAGTAAGTTGAGGGCATGTGAGTTTGGCACCTTTAAGAAACCCCTAGCAATGGCTCAATAAGCCTGGAGGCTACAGGTGTGCTCATTCTTCCAACAAGCATTGATTGAGCACTTGTTTATTAGGTCCTTCCCATGATAATCATTACTTTGAGTCTTCATAATTTTCATCATAAAGATAAAACTAGACAATATTACTCCTTCCTGGTAAGGGTGGGTGTGTCTTTTTTTTTAAATCAAGCAAGTTTGGTTTAATAAAATACAGCTAAATCTATGAAATTTTGAGAAAAGTATAACAGAACAAATAAAAGGAAAAACAAGAAAAAGGAATAAATCCTTTTTCCCCCTCTCTAAAAAACTTTTTTTTATCTAATCAAGTCAGCATAAAATTCTTTGCCACTGAGGCTAAAGCTGTTGAATGAATAAATTTTTTGCTGCCTGCATCTGGTTAACATGTCACTTCCCGATAAGGAAGCCACTTTTTTACTGCAGTTGCACACTATTTTATTATTTATTCATTAGATATTTTTGAAATTATTCCTGTTTTAAGACGGATTTCATAATAAAAAGAATATATTGGTAAAAGCCTCTTTTCATATTAAGGCCCCACCCCAAATACACACAGGCACACTTACATACATACACACACACACACACACATGCATGCACACACATATGTACAAACACATATATTTAAACTTGGACTGTCATCTTGTCATTCCAGAATGGTAGCTACTCAACAGAAGAAACATATTGAAAATAGAAAGAAGTCTGAAAATATAGGCCTCTCCTATATAGCTAGCTGATTTCAGCTGCTTATGACTGCAGAGTATAAGTTAATTGAATCAATGCTCACAATACAAGTTAGTCATCAGAAAGGACCAGAAACTGATTAGGTATGAATAAGAGTACAGAAAACAATGTATCTGGACATACACTGTAACTCTGGGATATTTCTAAGAACAAATTATTGCAAAGTCAATGAGTCCCCTACTATTTTAATGAGTTTAGTTGATATTCATCAGAACTTAAAATACATAGTAATAGTAATGATTAATTGTTACAGCTATTGAGGCATAAGTGTATAGTAAACCAGAACTCACTTTAGATGCCATCTGCGATAGTACAAACTTCAGTAGAACATTCAGTACAACACAGACTAATTTTAGACTCATTTAGATTACAGACATATTCATTATAGCAAACTAATTTGTTCCAAGTGACTGAAAGATAATCAACATCATTTAAGAATATATAGAATATACCATATTGCACATGTATTTATCAATCTAAAGTATGATTCTAAGAATTTGAATGTAATAAAACATAACTATTTAAAATTTAATGCAAAATAATTGAGTCTTTGCTATTTCCTAGAACTTTCTAATTGTTTCAAGGTTATTCTTTCAAACATCAATTATCTATATACTATACAGCTGCAAAGGTCTACACTAGTTTTGTGAATATCAGATAAATGGATCTTTTTTTGTATTCTGGGACAACCCAATCCCACAACCTAGACCTTGAATACTCTTCTGTTAGCCCTATGGTATGACACTGATATTTCCAATCTCCCTGAAATTTTACAAGTTCATTTACCAGCTGTCTCAAAGTTCTAGAACAGCTTTTTCCTCACAGTAGAACAGCTTATATCTAGTATTTTTACCCACACAAAAAGGGACAAAACAAAAACATTACAAGTTACATTAAAATGTAATCGCTACACTGTAAAATAACCAGGAATACAATTTCCACCCAATTAAGTAGCACAGAATACATTCTAATGACTGCATTTATAGAAGATACCAGCAATACTTAGTAAACAAACTGAACGTTAATTCACCAGGTGACTGGGAACACCAGGGTAATACAGTTTCTTTAAGTGCACTGAATATGAAAACAAACAAAAAATAGAAGTGGGCAGCAAACAAAGCCTGTATTCTTTGTAATGAACCTTATAATTACCAAAAAGCCTAATTGTTAATGGAGTTTAAACAGTCTGCTATCTAAAATCCTTATGGAGTGAAATCTAGCTCAGTTTTGTTAAGACAATAATGCTATGTAAATCAAGCAGAAATAAAAAAGAATACCATTGTCTACCTCCTGGGAGGAAAATACAGAATGTGCTGACAGTGGGCAAAGAGGTGGTTTAATTGAGTGGGGGAAGAAAGCAACAAACAGTAATTGAGTCAACCATCCAGCATTCTGATTGTTTGATACCAGTTCCATCTAGTCTAATTAAAGGAGTAATGATAATTAGAAAATGTATTTTGAAATGGTCCTTCCATCTCCCCTGCTGTAATAAAATGTCACGGTATTTATCTAAAAAGGCAAACCTAGGCATATAACTTCATATTGAGAGACATTTTCTTGTCAAAGTGTTCTCATGTAATAGCTTCCTCCCATAAAATAATTAAACAAAAATGAGCATCAGGCAAGGTAGTCAGCTGGTCACATAGGTGCTTATTTAAGCACTCGTGCAGAAATAATGATGACAACAGCATGCCTAACAACGTAGCCTTCCCTGAACTGGGCCCCTCTCAGTGATAGTGAGCTACATATGAGTTGAGTGTGCCATAAAAAACTTCTTAAATATATAGTTAGGTGTGTTTATCATTAGATCAGCAATCTGTTGGTTGAACTGGATGTTACTTTTGTGTATAGTGCATTTAGAATATTAGGTATCTTCACACAGGGAACAAATACATTATAATAGCCAAGATGCACTTACTCTGTCTTCCACCAAAGATGAAATATGAAAGGGAAAATAACACTGTGATTGATTCAGCGCTACCACTGCAACAACAATCTCAAAAAAAAAAGGACCCTGCAAACTCAAATCTAGTTTCCCTTCTCTCAATCTCCTTCCCTAAAGAAGAAGGGTTCTCACTAAGAGGGTAGGAGGCCAGACTGGTCTCATTATAAAGAGATCAAGAAGAAGGTTATGGGACTGGAGGGGCAGGAGAGAAATACTCCTGGGGGTTGGGGTTTTCACCTGTACAGAGCTGTAAGACTCCTCCTGTGCTCAAGAAAATTGAGGAATGGAAGGATCTAGGATGAAAAGTGCTAGTATAGGTTTTGACTTGGCTCTTTCTTAATTCCCAGCAAGAATTGAGATGCTTTTATAATTATCTGTTGATCTGAGCCTCTTCAAACAAAACTCCACCTAGAATTGCCTCGATAATTCATTTGGATTATTTATGTCATGGCTCCATTATCTGAGGCCATGATCTATAGAACTAATCCTAAAAATAAAAAAGGCTATATACCTTTTGAAGTATGTGATAGACTATAAAGTCAAGTAGACAAGATGGCAACATTTGAAAAAAATCACTAACATTACCAAACAGTAGGAGGAAAAAAGCTTAAAATTTTATGCTATCTTTTAAAGAATGATTCAATAACACAATGGAGTGAAGAATAAGTGGGACTGTATTGTTTTCTGATTGTAGTGGTAATATTCTTAAGAACATAATTAACAGGCATATAATTATTTGGTTTAAGTCCCCCAAAGCTACATGTAATCAAATATGCAAAGGCATCTTCCAGATTAAGAGAACTGTGTGTTCCTATTTATTTTTACCATTGTTTAGGAATCGCCATGAGTGGTATCTTTATGTTGATGATTTGAATTTTAAATTTGTTTAGAAAGTCAATTCAAAGATATTTTGGAAACACGCAGAGATCTTATACATTTTGTGCTTTCTCAACAGAACGATGACAATCAATTTTTTCACCCTACTATGGCATTGATCATGAGTTGCAATTTCCTCTTATCAGACTTTTATATTCATATGAAGATTCAAAGGAAATTCCTTAGATATTTTAGATATGGCTGAATATTTCTCATTTTTTAATCTTCTCAAGGGGACCATGACAATTCATTTATCTCACAAAATGAATCATTTGAATGAATCTGTCACTGTTAAAGTACCATCTCCTTTCAACAAAAAAGAAGTACCTACTTATGTTAAAAAGCATCACTATTTAGCTAGGAGTTACCTGTACTAAAAGATGTTTAAGTATTTGGATAGAAGTAGACAAAGAAAGATGCGATGGCTTCAGATACCAACTGGCCAGAGTTGGGCCAAACTTCACAGGTTAAGGGCACAGTCCACCTCAAGGCCACTCTCACTTCAGATTTCAGCTGCAAATTAAGAGAATCCCAGGCTATTCTCATCTCACTTCTGACCAGCTGGTTCAAATTTGGGGGTTCCCATTGCCCTCTCAGTTTTGATAATTTACTAGAATGATCTATAGACCACAGTGAAGTGCTATGCTTATTACAGTTTTATTATAGCAAAGGGAAACAAATAAGAGGCAGGCAAAGGAAGAGAAGCATCGAGTATAGTGGGAAGGTTCCAAACATGCAGTTCACATTGTTTTCTCCCCACGAGAGTTCCTGTTATCCTCCTGCCACAGGAATGTGCAGCCATACCCACAGTATGGCCAACCATGGAAACTCACCTGAACTTTGGTGTCCAGGGTTTTTATTGGGGTTTCATTATGTAGGCATGACTGATTGAATCATTGACTTTGAGGTTGAACTCTTGTTTTTTTTGTTTTTAGATGGAGTTTCGCTCTTGTTTCCCAGGCTGGAGTGCAATGGCACAATCTTGGCTCACCACAACCTCTGCCTCCCAGGTTCAAGCAATTCTCCTGCCTCAGCCTCCTGAGTAGCTGGGATTACAGGCATGTACCACAACACCTGGCTAACTTTTTTGTATTTTTAGTAGAGACGGGGTTTCTCCATGTTGGTCAGGCTGGTCTCAAACTTCCAACCTCAGGTGATCCGCCCACCTTGGCGTCCCAAAGTCCTGGGATTACAGGCGTGAGCCACTGTGCCCGGCCAGAGGTTGAACTCAATCTCTAGCTTCCCTCGCCTCCTTGGAGACCAGGCTGATACCATGTGGCTGAATACTCTTAACTCTCTAATCACATAACTGGCCTTTCTGGCACAGCCAGGCCCCATCCTGATTATCTTGTTAACATAAACTATCAAGGGTCTCACATTGAATAAAAAAGAAATATCTATTACTCAGGAAATTCCACCAGTTTAGAGGTTATCTCTTGGGAATGAGGGACAAAGGCCAGCCAAATTCCCTATTACACAAAAGCCTGTGAGATCCCGTGTCTTACTAAATTATTTCACAATAAATTTTGGACATTTGGGGGAAGTAGTAATGTAGTATTAAAGCAAACCTACAATTGGCCCTCATCTATTGGCTTGAACTCAAATTAGGCAAGAAACAGTTAATAGTTTTCAGAAAAAAGTACAAACCTTTCAATTAACTCTCACTATAAAATTATTACTTCCTAGGAATTTCATTTCAAATAATGATGAACATATTATACATTTACTAAGGGAATATCTATATCACCAACTAGATGGTACATCACAGTAATGATAAGAACCAGGTTTTAAATTTAGTTCTAGATATAGATTCCAAACCTATACATAGATCCCAGATCTGTCATTCATTTCCAAAATAAACATTTTTGCATGATCAGATAAAATAGTGTAATCCTTAAATATATTATATTTAGTAAACAAATTCTATTATTATTATTGGTATTTATACATGTGAGGTGAAAGCTACCCCTTAACCCTTTTTAGTATATCTACATTGTGGTTTGTTTTATTGGTATTAGACATCAAAAGGAGGCATTTTATTTAAGATAATGTTTCTATTCATTTATTCAACATATTTGTTGAACACATATCACATGCCAGTTATTGGGGATGTTCCAAACACAAGCAATGTGTTAGTTAATACAAGGTACAAAAGTCCTTTCCCTCAATGAACTTATATTCAAGTGAGAAAAGATAGGTAATTTGCAAGAGTTTTTAAAACTATAATATTTGTAATGACAAATATATGAAAAAACAATCTAAGAAGATGAAGTTAAAGACAGTTTCATAAAAGTTGTAAATTCAATAGGGCTCCCAAGGAAACTAAAATTTGAGAGTGGTGAAAGGGAGAAACATGGAGTTTTCTGGTGGAAAAACATTCCAGGCAGAGGAAACAGCAAGTGAATGGCTCTGAGGCAGGAGCCTGCCTGGTGTGTTCAAAAAGCAGCTAACAAGGTCAATGTTGCCCAAGTGAAGAGATTTGAAAGGGGGAAGAAGTAGGAAATGAGCTCAGATAAGTAATGTAGGGTATAAGGGTGTGCAAATGACATGGTACCTAGTAGGTCATTGTAAGTTTGGTTGGTTCATATTTTGCGAAACTATTAAAGATTTTGGGCAGAGGAGTGACACATATTTTAAAAGGATTCTGGTTGCCATGTTCAGAACAAACCGAAGGGGAGAAAGCAAAGAACGAGGACGACTATTTAAGATGCTGTTGAAATAAACCAAGTGAGAGACGAGAGTAGTTTGGACTGTGGTGGTAGTGGGGGTTGGGGGGGATAAAAGGTGGTTATTTTCCAGATATATTTTGAAGGTAGACGTAACAGGATTGAAAAAGAATAATCAAGGATAATATCAAGACATTCAGATTGAGGAACAGAAAGGATGGAGTTGCAATTAACTGAGATGGAAAGACTGAGAGAGAAGCAGGCTTTGGGGAAAGGGAGAGAAGGAGGAAGGTAAAGCAGCCCAAACTCTAATCTAGACTTCCTAAATCCAAACCTTGTGTTCTTTACTACAACAAGTCAGCACACTATTTTTAGTTTATTAAACACCTGTACTCTCGCAAGGACTACGCTTTACATAATTTCCCTTATTAAATTCTTTTAAGAAGCCTAAGATGATAAAAAAAACAAAAAGGTAAACACATAATACTTATCATGTGTCCTGAGCGCTATATCACACACACACACACACACACACACACACTCACACTCATATAATCTTCACAAGAATCATAGGTACTATTATTATCCATATGTTACCAATGGGAAAAGAGAGGTGGAGTAACTTGCCATTGGTTACACAGCAAGCAAACGGGCAGAGGAGAGATTTGAACCCAGGTAAGACAGCTCCTACATCTGTTATGTTGTCATCTGAGAGAGATGTAGGGAGAAGACTAAGGATCAGAGGGCTTGTCACTTCCTGGGGATTACATGGTAAGAGCAGGCATTTTAACTTTTGTTCTTACTGCAGCCCTTTGACCAATGGATTATAGACAATAGCACCTTTCAATTTCAGATGGGGTTGCCAGAGAAGTAATAATAGAGTTAGGGACAGTGGTCTATTTCCGGGAACTCTGCTGTGGACACTAATCTGAGAGAGAGAGAGAGAGAGAGTGTGTGTTTGTTTAGTTTTACTGTATCAGATGTCTAGGGCTTCTATAACAGAGTACCACAGACTAGGTAACTCAAACCACAAAAAAAGAATATTTTATCACAGTTCTACAGGCTGGAAATCCAAGATTAAAGTGTCAGCAGGGTTGGCTTCTCCTGAGGATTCTCTCCTTAGACTATAGTTGGCCACCTTCTCCCTGTGTCTTCACATGATCTTCCTTCTGTCCCTGTGTCTGAATCTCTTCTTCTTATAAGGGTACCAGTCATTTGGGTTAGCAACCATTGTAATGACCTCATTTTACTTAATTACTTCCTTTAAAAACCCTGTCTCTAAATGCAGTCACATTTTGGAGAACTCGGGGGTAAAACTTCAATACATGAATGGTGGGGGACACAATTTAGCTTGTAACAGTTACCCAGCATTGTTATTTAAAATCTCCTTTCCACCTTAAAATTCATATGCAACCAAAAAAAAGCCTGTATAGCCCAGACAATCCTAAGCAAAAAGAACAAAGCTGGAGGCATCACGCTACCCAACTTCAAACCATACTACAAGGCTATAGTAACCAAAACAGCATGGTAATGGTATGAAAACAGACACATAGACCAATGGAACAGAACAGAGATCTTGGAAATAAGACCACACGTCTACAACCACCTAATCTTCAACAAACCTGACAAAAACAAGCAATGGGGAAAGGATTCTGTGTTTAATAAATGGTGCTGGGAAAACTGGCTAGCCATATGCAGAATATTGAAACTGGATCACTTCCTTACATCTTTTACAAAAATTAACTCAAGATGAATTAAAGACTTAAATGTAAAACCCAAAACTATAAAAACCCTAGAAGAAAATCTAGGCAATGCCATTCAGGACATAGGCATGGGTAAAGATTTCATGAGAAAAACATCAAAAGCATTTGCAACAAAAGCAAAAATTGACAATTGGGATCTAATTAAACTAAAGAGCTTCTGCACAGCAAAAGAAACTATCATCAGAGTGAACAGACAACCTACAGAATGGGGGGAAATTTTTGCAATCTATCCATCTGACAAAGGGCTAATAACCAGAATCTACAAGGTACTTAAACAAACAACCCCATTAAAAAGTGGTCAAAGGACATGAACAGACACTTCTTAAAAGAAGACACTTATGCAGCCAACAAACATATGAAAAAGAGCTTAACATCACTGATAATTAGAGAAATGCAAATCAAAACCACAATGAGATACCATCTCATGCCAGTCAGAATGGCGATTATTAAAAAGTCAAGAAACAACAGATGCTGGTGAGGCTGTGGAGAAACAGGAATGCTTTTACACTGTTGGTGGGAATGTAAATTAGTTAAACCATTGTGTAAGACAGTGTGGTGATTCCTCAAGGATCTAGAACCAAAAATACCATTTGACCAAGCAATCCCATTACTGGGTATATATCCAAAGGAATATAAATTATTCTATTATAATAATTTACACAGGCACACATGTTCGTTGCAGCACTATTCACAATAGCAAAGACATGGAATCAACACAAATGCCCATCAATGATAGAGTAGATAAAGAAAATGTGGCACTTGTATACCATGGAATACTATGCAGCCATACAAAGGAATGAGATCATGTCCTTTGCAGGGACATGGATGGAGCTGTAAGTCATATCTTCAGCAAACTAACACAGGAATAGAAAACCAAACACTGCATATCCTCATTTATAAATGGAAGCTGAGCAATGAGAACACATGGACACAGGGAGGGGAACAATACACACCGGGGCCTGTCAGAGAACAGGGGGAGGGAGGGCATCAGGATAAATAGCTAATGCATACGGGGTTTAATATCTAGGTGATGGGTTGATAGGTGCAGCAAACCACCATGGCATGCATTTACTTATGTAACAAACCTGCACATCCTGTGTATCCTGGAACTTAAAATAAAATTAAATTTAAAAATAAATAAAAATAAAAATCTCCTTTCTGTAAAAGTTGGAAAACCTTGTTCCCATTGAACATCACAGGTAGATTCTAAACTTATATATGATGACACTTGGCTCTCTTTTACTCTGATGACTTGCATTCCTCCACTTACACTCTGTGTCTCAGACACAAGGAGAGAAAAAGCAGGAAGCAACAGCCCCTGTTTTGCTCTTGGACATTGCAATGGGTGTGAGGGTGGGAAAAGTTTAGTCAGAAGATAGCGAAACAGTTCAGTCAGCAAGTCAGGAAAACATCCATCATCCACCCTCTATAACATGATGGAAGAGGGGCAAAAAGTGATTTTAAAACCATAGAGGTAGCTCCTTTTGCATTTTTGAAGCTATGACTAATTTGATAGACATCTATTAATGTTGAGCTTTTATGTCTTTAGGTTGGTTTCATAAGTTTATTGAAATTGAATACTTCAATTTTTTTTGTAAAAATATATTGAGAATTATTCGGAGTGCCTATTGATGGAAAGATACCAGAGATTTTTATTAAATATCTATATATTAATGTATTCCGCTGAGATTGTATTTTATCTTGTGAAATACAAAGCTGGTTAAACCCCCACAAAAATAATCTAGATTTTTTCCATAAATGAAATGAGTACACTTTTAGCTAAAGGGAAAACAGACATTGTATAATTTCCAGGAATTCTACAGAAAGAGTAGACTCACAATAGTTTACTAAAACAACAATGTGAAAGAGACATGCAAATTGCACTCAAATCCTTTCGTGCTGAATAGTAAGTGGTGACGGTAACCCTGGAGATAGAGACACTGGGTCAATCTGAATAGTGGAAAGGCTATGAATGTGTAGGAAGATGTGTCTAACACAGCTGAAAGAAGTACAATAGCGGAGTGGCATCATAATTGTAAGGTCATATTTATTGTAATAATAAAAATTGTAAGGTCCTTAAATTCCATTCTGAATAGGAGGCATTAGATGAAGGCACCATGTGATCCACATGATTCCAGTATCTAATTCTGTATTTGCAACTAAAGTTTATAATGGGTTATATGAGTTTTCCGTTTGCGAAGCTTTTAGCTGATTCCTGTCAGCGACCTAGTCCTGGGTAACCTGCTGCCTCAAGACATTTAGAAGGCCTTGAAGACTGTGTCTCTTCTAACCCTCACCTAATTTCACAGACCTAGAGGAAATGCAGATCCTTAGTTTAGAATAAGAACCAAGATTAAGGTCATCTGAGAAGAGCTCAACCTTCTGGAGCTTTTGGTAGTAGAATTAAATGCTTTGGTTTTAACGATAAAAGATAAATTTTTGAGTTCTAGAATTTATTAGATTGTCTACTCCAAGATAAGAACAATCACAATAGCTACTTATATTTTCACAACATTTTATGGCTTATGAAGCTTTTTTACATTCATTATTTAATCAAATTTTTACAACGTAGAGGGGAAAGCCCAGGATTCAGGGTTGTTCACGTGTGTGAGCCTCGTTTCCTCACCCATGCTAGGGATAATCACAGGAAGTCTACTTATCTCAAGGGTCAGTTGTGAATGTCAAAGAATACAGAGTTATATAAAAACAATTTTAATTCCATTGTTAGATGTTATTTTGTAATAGATTCTATTAAACCACAACCTCTGAATTAATTATCTTCCACTTTTTGATGGTGATTGATGCTGAGAATGGCCTCTTTGCTCTTACATTGGAACTGTCAAAGCCTTTAAAAAACATGACTTAATTATTTTATTACATTGACAGAATAAAATTCCTATAGTCAATTTATCTACGAAGATTGAGAATTTATTTAATGATTATCTTGGAATATATCTGTTCATTAGTGGTGGAAAAAGATGAAACGTTGCCAGCAGACAAAGATAGTTATTTCTCCTTTCTAGAGATGTGAAAATAACAATTACTACTTACTGAGTTCCTACTTAGTGCCAAACACTGTTCTAGGTGTTTTGTATATTTCATCTTTTGATCCTTACAAAATGGCATGTGTGTTACTGCTCATTGCAACTTAGCAGAGATTTACTCAATTAGGACATGATGAAGCTGGGATTTGAGCCCAGAGATGTTCAACTTTAAAGACACTTGCTCTTTCTAATCAATATTTTATCACACAAACCTTAACTTGCTCAATTATAAAGTGTTCTTGTATCTGAATGAATGGAGGTCTGGTAGGACTAAATGGAATATATATATATATACACACAGGCATGTTGGAATGGCTGTTAGAAAGCAATGTTAGAATGGACACCTCTGCATGGGCTACAATTATATTTGACTTTCTCTCAACTTCTTTATTCAGTCCTTCCCCTCTCAAGTGCTTCCTAAGAGCTCTCTCATACTAATATATCAAGAAGAAGACTAAAGAGACTATTCATCAAAATACTTCTTAGGGAAACCATTATTTGTGTTAGGAAGAAATACTTTGAGAAGTTATTAGAGGATAAAGCTCCAAGGGTGGGAAACTGTTGCAAACATGGATTGCTAACATCCCATGCATAAGTCAAAAAGAGGAAATTTGCCAACTTCCACATTATGTAGTCCTCTGACATTCATAGTACTCAGCAATAAGAAGAAACGAAGTAGCAGTATATGCTACAACATTGGTGATTCTTAAAAACATTAGGCCAAGTGAAAGAAGCCAGTCACAAAAGACCACAGACAGCCAATCTATAAAGATGGAAAATACATTAGTGGTTTCCTGGGGCTGGAGTGAGAACAGGGAATGATTACAAATGGTCACCAGGGATCTTTTTAGAATAATAGAAATGTTTTAAAATTGGACTTTGGAAATGGTCACATGACTCTGTAAGCTTACACAACCATTGGATATTCACTTAAAAATGGGTGAATTGTATAGTGTGCAAATTATGCCTCAATAAATGTATTTTTTAAAAAAAGGTGCTGCACAGCAGTTGTGTTTGCAATGCTACCACTCATGGAAAACAGCAGAGTACCTCTTGAAGCACACCCAAGAAATTGACAGCAGAGGTTGCCTCTGACGAGGGAAATGGGGCACAGAAGCTGAGAAGAGGAGGAGAGTTCCTCTGAATGTATAATGTTTGGTGCTCTTTGAATTTTACACCATGTGCATGTAACTACTACTCAAAAATAACATTAAACCCTTTACATATTTTAGTTACTAGGAGATACTTGGCTGCTGTTCATAGTGAGGAGGTCATTAGTGGTAATGGGGTCAGAAGAAACGATGGTCTAAGGGGAAAATGCTGCATTATCTATTTTCAGAAATGATCATTTTGATCTATTATTCAGAATAATATTTACTTGAATAGCAATACCCTATAACCAAGGGACCTGAAGGGAACAGTATGCAGAGCCTAAGATAAAGAAACCTGTATATTTTCTTGTGGTGAGAGTGCTGAAAGCGGAGAGTGGAAAGTCTGAGGCCTTTATGTTTTTGTTTTTGGTTTTTTTTAATTATACTTTAGGTTTTAGGGTACATGTGCACAATGTGTAGGTTTGTTACATATGTATCCATGTGCCATGTTGATTTCCTGCACCCATTAGCTCGTCATTTAGCATTAGGTATATCTCCTAATGCTGTCCCCGCCCCCCCC